>NC_088240.1:72187434-72487434 GCF_036934945.1 Oncorhynchus masou masou
TTATGTGAGCTGATTCTCGGGAGGGAGTGTGACTCGGTTCCAATAAATCACGTTTGCAAAGCTCCCAGACACCCGAGATTAAAAACGCAAGGCGAAGACTCCCGGACTCACGTGCCTTGCAGCAAAATTCCACCCGGCAACTACACACTGTACCATGGTAACAGCCCTGCCATTGGTCCCGGGTGCGTTTTGAAATGACCAATGGGAGGGCCGGCAGCGGGTGATGCGTGTTGCTAGGTAAACATGATGCAGTGGGAAGATACGGTAGTCGAACTCTACAGAAGAAGCTACGAGCGCCAGAGGAACGGAGGGGTAACACAGCAGCGAATTACAATTACACTGCGGGGAGGTTGCCGGGGTTGCGTTTCAGCTTTGCTAAAGCTTGGGAAGATGTTTTATAAGGTGTGTGTATACTGTAGAACTAAATGTCCTTTAATTTCAGCGATAAGTAGACCCAGAGACAAGCACTGATTTCACCCATCATAATCATTACTCATTCTCACCTAGCGCAGGGATGGATGGAATCCTTACCAACAACGAATCACATGCTTCACTGCTGTATTTTCAACCTCCATATCTACAGGCAGAATATCCAAATATATATCATAGATCTCATGGCCGACCAGTGAAATTCTAACAACTAAATAAGGTTACATGGCACCTTGTGACGCCAAGGTCTCCACCTTTTTAAAATAGGCACCAACACTTTTACTAACCTTTGAAATTGAACAAAATTAGCCAATAATACAATTTACTTTGTAAAAACATTGAAAATTATGCAACAGAAAGTGATGTAAAATGCTTGATTTATTAAAGTTATCTAGAACTTGCAGTATGTTTCAGTTGTTACATCAAGCTGCAACTGCTAAAAGTAACACACTGACAAAGTTTCAAATATCAAACTTTGACTTGAGTGAAACTAAGTTAATCCAAATATACATCTATGCCTCATCCTGTTACAACATGCCCCTCTGATCATCACAACAGCTCAAGGACCTCTGGGAGGAATGGGAAATGTGGCATCATTTCTGTTCATCGCTAGAAGGGATCCAGCTTTTGTCAAATTAACATCAGATTTGACTTTTCATAGCAGGTTAGGAGAATTAGGTTAAGGTTAGGAAAAGGTTTAGGGTTAACTAAAATTCAAAAAAAAAATATACTTTCTTACATTAATTTGACAAAAGCTGGATCCTTTCTAGCCAAGACCCATAAATCCACCCGGCAACTCAGGCGTTTACAAAACAGACGCAAGGCATGTCATAGGTGATGAGCATGAGCATGTGTTATGTTTCCCAGTGGGCTATATAGTGTACAGGAAAGGTTGGAGTTACATGTGACAAAAATGGCCCAATGTTGCTGCTGCCATGACAGTTCTGCCAAGAAACCCAAGAGCAGGCAGAGGGTCAAGTTGAACACTGAAAGAAGTTTGAGGCACTTCCTCCATAAATAGGACCTGGGAGGTCCCTGCAAGGACAGGTGTTTCCCTGCAAGGACAGGTGTAGGAGTGTAGCAAAGGGGAGGCAAATACTCGGGCCATGCTGGGAATACTGGACAAACAGATTGAGCAATCTAGTCAAATATTAGTGTCATAAAGTTATGACATTTTTTTCCTTGCGAGTAACCTTGCAGTTAAATATGAAATTCAATACAGAAAGAATTTCAGGAAGTCCAATAACCTCATCGAATCAAATTTTATTTGTCACATGCACCGAATACAACAAGTGTAGACTTTACCGTGAAATGCTTACTTACAAGCCCTTAACCAACAGTGCAGTTCAAGAAGAGTTAAGAAAATATTTACCAAATAGACTAAAAGTAAAAAATAATGACAAAATTAACACAATAAGAATGACGAGACTATATACAGGTGGTACCGGTACCGAGTCAAGTGTGTGGGGGTACAGGTTAGATGAGGTAATTTGTACATGTAGGTAGGGGTGAAGTGACTATGCATATATAATAAACGAGTAGCAGCAGTGTACAAAAGGTGGGAGGGGGCAAATGTAAACAGTCCAGTGGCGATTTTATTAATTGTTCAGCAGTCTTGTGGCTTGGGGGTAGAAGCTGTTAAGGAGGCTTTTGGTCCTAGACTTGGCACTCCGCTACCGCTTGCCGTGCAGTAGCAGAGAAAACAGTCTATAACTTGGGTGACTGGAGTCTGACAATTTTATGGGCTTTCCTCTGACACTGCCTATTATATAGGTCCTGGATGGCAGAAGGCTTGGCACCAGTGATGTACTGGGCCTTTGGCACTACCCTCTGTAGCACCTTACGGTCAGATGCCGAGCATTTGCCATACCAGGTGGGTATGTTATGTGATGCTTATAAATGATAACTGTTGAATAGAAATGAGGAAATCACTTTGTTTGCATGATCACTAAAAAAAAAGGAAAATCTTTCTTGTCAAACATCTCCTTCAATGTCTGCTAATGACACCTAGAGGTCCCCATTTTCCTGTATGAAACCGCTGAACATGACTGAGGTATAAATGTGTTCTTCTCAGTTACCATCAATTCCATGTCAATTCTAATAAATTCAGGAAATCATTCTACAACAAATTGTAATTTTATCCCAATTTCATTCATAATTATTGAGAAAAAAAATGTTTTGCCAGAAACTTGTAACCTGTTCTCATGCAGGAGCATGTCCACCCTTATTTGTGTGCATTACTGTGTCTGTATTAAAGGGGGAGGGATAATGGCACAGAGAGAGGGCTTACACGGCATCACTATGCACGTGTCTTTGCACTTATGCCTGACCCTTTTCTGGAGAGAGACAGTAGAGAATCCCCACTGTTAATCCCTGATGAGGCTACCCTCCCCCTGCTCGACCTTTCACCTGAAAAGCACACATTCATTCCAGCACGGACACAGACACACGGGGCTAATCGCACATACCAAGAAACTGTGTCACACAGAGACCCAAAAGCGTTAGACAGGATGCGCATCTATTGTACATAACACAATGTTGTCTCTGCATGCGTGTGGACATTTCCAATGTTGCACTATGTCATGGTTTACAATGCCAAGATTAAGTGTTATTTTTTCTTAAGGGGTCAGGGAGAGTTTATTTTGAGATCAGGTTTCTGTTTGGGATATACCCATAAGAGACAATGGCACAGTTCCAGTTGTGACCGTCTGTCTGTGTGCAAAAAAATTCCCTCCTGCGCTTCCATTTAAATTAACAGCATACATTTCACATTCAAATACAGACAGAAAACAAAATGTTTTAATCAACTGATGGTAGTAAGAGGAATTGGAACTGAGGCTTTGTGACAGCACCGGGCTGAATCTAGGACCAGGATAAACATCCAGAAGTAGATTAAGGGGTGTGATGCAGGCCAAATGTTGTGGTAATTGAGGAGGGTCTGGTGGTCCCTCCTTTGCTGCCCCCAGTGGTCAACCTTATCTATTACAACAAACCACTGGCTCGGTACTGCCAGAGGAAGAGTGATGTCTTTTCTGAGTAGCACCAAGCAACTGCACTGTGTTATAGGGGAGCAACTGACTCCAGTGCAAATTGCAATTAAATACTACATGGCTGTTGCTAGGATCACATCACACAATGCATTTTTAAATGTAGGACAACATTTTCTAGATTCAGTGTCAAGTATAGAGAAACTTCTTTTAACCATCAGCTCCGGCTTCAATATTAATTTATAACCCCTAAAATAGCTGCAGTTTATACTGTCAGGATGGATTTGGAGAGGGATAGGCAGGCAGACACATTTCACAGTCACCATTAACATTATTAGAAATGGCTCCGGCAGTATGACTTGCCAGAAGACAAACCCATTACAAAATCTATTGGAAAACAGAACACATACCATCACAGCCAGGACTAGACCTTGCACCGACTATCTAACTAAAATAGTATAACAATAATTTGCAGGTTTTCTGGAAACAAGCTTTAGTTATTTATAGCCCACAGTTTGTAGAGTCAAATCTACCTTCTCTCCATCCTAGATCCGTTACAATATCTATGCATAATGATGAAGAAACAGTGACATAACATTGACTGAAATTAATAAATTGTAGCCTAAGTACCGGTTGTAGACAGTGACTCAATTCTGATAGGGGAGTGAGGAGGACATTATATATTGTAAACTGTGGTCTCCCAAAACCCCCAGCTGAACACCACACGATTAGCTGTTATCAATGAACAGCAGTGGAAGTTTTCTTTATATAA
The DNA here is from genome assembly GCF_036934945.1 of Oncorhynchus masou masou. Lineage (NCBI taxonomy): Eukaryota > Metazoa > Chordata > Actinopteri > Salmoniformes > Salmonidae > Oncorhynchus > Oncorhynchus masou. Next base: position 72,191,623 of record NC_088240.1, read on the forward strand.
ATGTAAACATCTGCCTTAAAGGTATACTGAGAGATTCTGGCATTATACCATTTGTATGTCTCCATGTGCAATAGAAGGAAGTTAGCGTTAGTTTCGCAAGCCATTGCTAACTAGCGTTAGCACAATTACCGGAAGTCTACAGGTACGGTAGCATTGCTACAAACAAAAGAAGTACAGGAAGGATGGACAGACAGACAAGGACAGCTGCAGCATCTATTCAAATGTCTAAACTGAAACATAAAAATAATAAGAAACTCAATTTTCCATCCAGCAAGCAGCCGATCCAGTTTAAAACGGCAATATACAACTTTTCGGGCGACCTGACTAAATTGACATAGAAATTGTGCATGTTTAATTACTTACATTTATTTATTTTATTTATCTATTTAATTTTTTTACTTAACACGTTTTTCTTCTTAAAGCATTGTAAGTAAGCATTTCACCTGTTGTATTCGGCACATGTGACAAATAAAATTTGATTTGAAATGTGAGATAGATCTGTCACTCATTGAAAGCAAGTCTAAGAAGTGGTAGATCTTTTCTATGTGGGCTATTTCTAAGCTTACAGTTCTAAAGTCATTTTTTGCGTCTTTTACTTTCAGTTTTGTACACCAGCTTCAAAACAGCTGAAAATACAATATTTTTGATTATTGAAAATATATTTCACAGTGGTTTAGATTAGGGATGCACGATATATCGGTGAACATATCGAAATCGTCTGATATTAGTTAAAAATGCCAACATCGGTATCGGCCGATGTCGAGTTTAACGCCGATTTGAAAAACTGACGTACATATCTATATAATGTAGGTACATGACGTAATGACACCACGTAAAACTTTGCAGTACACAGCATTCCTAACCTAGCCCACAATGTCTGCTGTGTGGATCGAGCAGTCAACAAGTCGAGCAGTCATTTGAAAGAGTAAGACCATTTCAGCGAGACAACTCAAAGGCGAAATCCATTAACGTCAAGATAATGGAACTCATTGCCCTTGACCATCAACCGTTCTGCCGTGGGTGATGTTGGCTTTCTTGACTGGTCGAGCACCGGTACACACTAACGTTACCAAGTGTGCTATTGTTCAGATGTTGCCCTATCGATGTTATACAGTAATAGCGTCACTGCTATTAGCTTCACGACATACTATGGAACATTATTCACGACATACTATGGAACATTATATTTGGGTCTTTGCGTGTCAAAAAAGATAGACATCAAATAACACTGACACATTAAATAAGCTTTCAATTTTACACATCAAATAACACAGTTCTATTATAGAAGGTTGTCTGTTCTGAATTTGCACGTGCAAGCCAAGCACCACCACTACTATCAGTATCACTGTCAAAGCTGTATAATGCAAACAAGCAAACACCGGCCACGAATGATGTGTTCACAATACCGCGTTGGTAATAAAGCATTATATTTGACCGCAACTTCTGGGGTAGCTAACTAGTTTTAGCTTGGTACCTAGCTAGCACCAATACAACCAGCCTAAAATAAATTACCAGTAGGAACTGCAGTCATTTTCAGTATTCTTAGCAATGATGTAGGAATCCTTGTATTTACAAATAATTAACAAATTATTGTCTTTTGTTGATTTTATGTAACATTCCAACGTCTTTTAGCATGATCTATTCAATTATGGCATAATTCTACTATTTGTATTCATTTGCATCACTGTCAATGGCACACTTTTATTTTCAAGGCTATCAGCAAAGTACACTATTGTGGCTAATCCTTATTGTGGCTAATCCTTATTGTGGCTAGCTTCACATAAATGAGTCCGACAACCATTAAAAACTAAATGCTTGCTCTTCAACCGATCGCTGCCCGCACCCGCCCGACTAGCATCACTACTCTGGACTAGAGGTTGACTGATTAATCGGAATGGCCGATTAATTAGGGCCGATTTCAAGTTTTGGAAATCTGTATTTTTGGACACCAATTTTGCCTATTTTTTTTCTATACACCTTTACTTAACTTGGCAAGTCAGTTAAGAACACATTCTTATTTTCAATGACGGCCTAGGAACGGTGGGTCAACTGCCTTGTTCAGGGGCAGAACGACAGATTTTTACCTTGTCAGGTCGGGGATTCAATCTTGCAACCTTACGGTTAACTAATCCAAGGCTCTAACCACCTGCCTCACGAGGAGCCTGCCTGTTACGCGAATGCAGTTAGAAGCCAAGGTAAGTTGCTAGCTAGCAATAAACTTATCAGATAAAAAACAAATCATAATCACTAGTTATAACTACACATGGTTGACGATATTACTAGTTTATCTAGCGTGTCCTGCGTTGCATATAATCAATGTGGTGCGCATTTGCGAAAAAGGACTGTAGTTGCTCGAACATGTACCTAACCATAAACATCAATGCCTTTCTTACAATCAATACACAGAACTATATATTTTTAAACCTGCATATTTAGCTAAAAGAAATCCAGGTTAGCAGTCACTTCTCTTGCGTTCATCGCACGTAGAGTATATATGCAACCGTTTGGGCCGCCTGGCTCGTTGCGAACTAATTTGCCAGAATTTTGCGTAATTATGACATAACATTGAAGGTTGTGCAAAATAACAGGAATATTTAGACTTAGGGATGCCACCAGTTAGATAAAATACGGAACAGTTCCGTATTTCACTGAAAGAATAAACGTTTTGTTTTCGAGATGATAGTTTCTGGATTCAACCATATTAATGACCTAAGGCTCGTATTTCTTATGTTATAATTAAGTCTATGATTTGATAGAGCAGACTGACTGAGCGATGGTAGGCACCAGTAGGCTCGTAAGCATTCATTCAAACAGCACTTTCGTGCGTTTTGCCAGCAGCTCTTCATTGCGCTGTTTATGACTTCAAGCCTATCAACTCCCAAGATTAGGCTGGTGTAACCGATTTGAAATGGCTAGCTAGTTTGCGGGGTGCGCGCTAATAGCGTTTCAAACGTCACTCGCTTTGAGACTTGGAGTAGTTGTTCCCCTTGCTCTGCATGGGTAACACTGCTTTGAGGGTGGCTGTAGTTGATGTGTTCCTGGTTCGAGCCCAGGTAGGAGCGAGGAGAGGGATGGAAGCTATACTGTTACACTGGAAATACTAAAGTGCCTATAAGAACATCAAATAGTCAAAGGTTAATGAAATACAAATGGTATAGAGAAATAGTCCTATAATTCCTATAATAACTACAACCTAAAACTTCTTACCTGGGAATATTGAAGACTCATGTTAAAAGGAACCACCAGCATTCATATGTTCTCATGTTCTGAGCAAGGAACTTAAACGTTAGCTTTCTTACATGGCACATATTGCACTTTTACTTTCTTCTCCAACACTTTGTTTTTGCATTATTTAAACCAAATTGAACATGTTTCATTATTTATTTGAGGATAAATTGATTTTATTGATTTATTATATTAAAGTTAAAATAAGTGTTCATTCAGTATTGTTGTAATTGTCATTATTACAAATACATTTTTTAAAAATTGTCAGATTAATTGGTATCGGCTCTTTTTGGTCCTCCAATAAAACGGTATCGGCGTTGAAAAATCATAATCGGTCGACCTCTACTCTGGATGGTTCTGTCTATTGCTATTGAAACATTTGTCGTTTTGCTGGGGATGAAAATTGTTTGCATCCATGAGCTAGCTAGCTTTTTTATGACCAGCACTGTAGGTGCGCGAGACAACTTTACCAACATCATAGCATACGTATCGATGAATCATGAGTGATAGTTATTACACATTGATTACACTATGTAAAAAAAACACATTAAATTAGTATATGACGTGCAGTTACATTCAGGTCCTGATTGGTCAACAAGCTTATTGTTATTTGCCATGTATCTTTTTTGACATGCAAAGACCCAAACGGCGTTCCATAGAAATCCTGGTTGAGAATGAAACGACCAAACAAATGAACAACGTAACAGCACAGCAAGTAAGTGAAGAAAATAGGTTTTGATTATGTTTTACTGGTAATGGGGACATACGTACATGCCAACAAAATAACTTTTTGGTGAGTGTGGTGTGTGCAACCTTTATTTAGCTTGGCAAGTCAGTTATGAACAAATTCTTATTTACAATGACGGCCTACCCCTTCCAAACCCAGACGACGCTGGGCCATTTGTGCGCCACCCTATGGATTCGAACCAGGGACTGTAGTGATGACTCTTGCACCGAGATGCAGTGCCTTAGACCGCTGCATCCATATGTATCTGTTAACTATAACTGTAATAGAATGCTTAAAAAGGCCGCAAAAATGTTAAATATCGGATATCAGTATCGGCCAAAAAATGTAATATCGGTGCATCACTAGTTTAGATAGTACAATGATTCTCTACACTTGTTTGGGTCACAAACTGAAATTAGGCAAACTATTAGAATTTTAGCGACCAGGAAATAGCAGAGCGACCTTTAAACTGATGACAAAAATGCATGTGGTGGTCTTTTCCTCACAGGAGCTCAACCCTATGCAGGAGCATTTCATTAGGGTCTTCCTCTCATGTCCAGTGTTTCACACCAGGCACATCTGAGTATTGAATAACGTTAACAGGCCAGTGTGGGTTAATTGACATGGAACTTTCACAGATGTGGCCTCTTCCTGTAGAGAGAGGGGTTGTGGGGGATAGTCAAATACAAATCCAATCAATACTAACTACTTATCATCACATTCGTTGGGTAATAATTGCCTCACTTAGAAGGATCCAGCCAGCCCAGCGCTGCGTCGGCACTAGGATACCAGGTTGCCCTGTAACTGACACAGCACCGGACATGAGACTACTTACACAGACAAAATGGGTAAAGGTGGATCACGGGTTACAAATAGCTGCACAATTTAATTCCAACTGACACTTTAGGAATAAAGGGAAGTCCAAGAGAAAATCTGACTGTAATTTAAAGGATCATGCTTGACAGTCCGTCGATAACAAGGACCACGTCTCTCCTGTGGTTACTGGTTTGCCTCACAAAAGCACATTTGGCTTTGCATTATGAGTGAAGAGTGCTGTCATCAAGTTTATCGGAAGAGTTCTGACTTCAGTGACTCGGCTAGCAGCAGTGAAAAAAACTTTGTGAGATGTGTTACAGCCCAAAGAGCACCGGAGTTGAAAACCCTAAAAACAGAAGGTAGTTAATGTTGGCTTAAGGGTAAAACAGGCTTGTATTAGGGGAACCTACGCCTACCATTAATTCTACTCAAATCCACAGTGGTAGAGCTGTAGCCTGCAAAGTACCTAAAATAACAATTTCCCCATCTACTTTTAAAGTCCCCTCCCAGTCTTCACTGTAAAATATATACAGCCCTCCCCCTCTTGGTCACTGTTCCTTTCCTATTCACCCTATACTGCACATATGATGTGATTAAGCTTCTGTTAAGCCAGCCATAATCTCTAGAAGCTCTGGCTATTTAATTCTTGCTGTGCCAGTTTAGAGCTGGCATGGTGGCTGGCAAAGGGTATGTGCAGGCATGCAGGCACACAGACAGTCACTTTGGCTTCATTGTTGAAGCTGGGAGCAGTCTCACACTTCCACAGAGACAACAGGGCCTTTCACTTACAAGCATACACATGCACATACAAACACACGTATGCGAGCACAAATGGCCTTGTCACGAGAGCACACAAAAGGTGTACTAGCGCAGGACATCGTCAAAAGGGACAAAATATGTAAATATTCACAATCATTAACACAGACGGATAGCCATTGCCTAGAGTCTACTGGGTAGACTGACGAGCTAACAAATTTATTTATTTGGATGACACTTTTAATCCAAAGCCACTTACATTTTGTGGAACCCATTTCTGTAGTAGGGGTTTATCTCTAGGACAATCCAGGTAAAGTGCTGGGTGTTGCATTGGGGCAGACCAACCGGAGGGGGCACATCCACCATCCACCCTTTCCCCCCCTACTCCCCACACCTGGAAATTCCAAACGCTGCTTCCTGACACTCCCACATAACGCTACCTCTTAGGGCCCTGTTCCAATAGTTCAGCTGCAGGTATCGGCTCAGCTTCAGGTATCGTGTCTCTGCAGATGAGCTGATTAATTAAATGGAGCTCTATTAAGGTTATTGAGATGCAGCCCCCTTATTCCTAGAGGTAATCACAGATCTATATGTGATTGGATGAGAGAGCTTTCACCACTCCATACCATCGCTGATCTGTGTTTAATTCAAGGAAGAGATTAAGGAATGGTGCTCTATGTCCGTAATCAAACCGGATCTGAGTGGTCTGGCTGATCTACTGGTCACTCCTGTGTCCAAACAAGGGATCTTTGTGGCAGGCGGCAAGATTTGGACCCTGCCACTGTTTGCAAGTGTCATATGGATGCATTCGGGTATGTGGGCACATAGAGGTGTGTGTGTGTGTGTGGGGGGGGGGTGGACATATGTCAAGGCAGGTTGGCATGTGTCTGCTTGTCATGGGCTCGGCGCATGCATGGACATGGGCTCAGTATGCTCAAGGGTAATGTGGTTCCTCAGGTGTCTGAACATCTTTTCGGTATGGATAATTGTGAGTGGATCTCTATGGCTGTGTTCACACATCGAGCCCAATTCTTATATTTTTTCACTAATTGGTCTTTTTGACCAATCAAATCAGCTCGGAAAAAGAGCTGAGGTGAAAAGATTTGATGTGATTGGTCGAAAGACCAATTACTGGAAAAAATATCAGAATTAATCTGCCTGTATAAATGCAGCTTTAGTGTTTGAAGGGACGCAATTATGAATATATGACTTGGGTCTTTGTGTTGCACGAATGGTATACTGAAACTTCTGTACTTTTTTGATACTAGAAAATGAAAAACAGGTTGGTCCTGGAATTTGTGTTACTTTCTGTACTTCTGTCAAATGTTCCTGATGGACGAAGCCTGTTTATGAGCGCAGCCGACACTGTGCCTGCTCCACTTACTCATAGCTAGCCTGCACTGGGAGTCTGAGATGCAACCATAGCCGAGTGAAGTAGTGGTGCTGCAGCACACCCTGATAAATTGAAATAATTTTGCCAAAATGTTTTACTAGTCGGGAAAGGCCGCAATTTGGGCAGCACGCGTGCCAAATATATATATATATATATATATATATATATTACCTTTATCTAACCAGGCAAGTCAGTTAAGAACACATTCTTATTTTCAATGACAGCCTAGGAACAGTGGGCTAACTGCCTATTCAGGGGCAGAACGACAGATTTGTACCTTGTCAGCTTGGGGGTTTGAACTTGCAACCTTGCGGTTACTAGTCCAACGCTCTAACCACTAGGCTACCCTGCCGCCCCAAATATACACTGAGTATACCCAACAATAGGAACACCTTCCTAATATTGATGCATGCACCCCCCTTTGCCCTCAGAACAGTCTCAATTCATCGGGGCATGGACTCTACAAAAGTGTTGAAAGCGTTCCAAAGATTTGCTGACCCATTGTTGACGCCAATGCTTCCCCCAGTTGTGTCAAGTTGGCTGAATGTCCTTTGGGTGGTGGACTTTTCTTGATACACACAGCAAAACTGTTGAATGTGGAAAAACCCATCAGGGTTGCAGTTCTTGACACAGGTGCACCTGGCACCTACTACCATACCCTGTTCAAAAGGCACTTACTTATTTTGTCTTGCTCATTCACCCTCTGAATGGCACACATACACAATCCAGGTCTCAATTGTCAAAACAAAAAAATCCTGCTAAAAAAAAATCCTTCTTTAGCCTGTCTCCTCCCCTTCATCTACACAGAATGAAGTGGATTTAACAAGTGACATCAATAAGGGATCATAGCTTTCAGCTAGATTCACCATGTCAGTCTGTCATGGAAAGAGCACGTGTCCTTAATGTTTTGTACACTCAGTGTAGAACAGCTTGTTGCGTTGTGGTCATAGAGATAATCCATAGAAGGATTTAGAAAGCTCTAACCCTGGCACTTTGTGTGTCGGACTGCGTGCACCTGACTTGAATGGGAACATATTTTTATGGTTGGTTGCAGCTGTCAGTTTGCCTTTCACACATTTCAAAATATAATGGCGAGAAAAACAATAGGCCTACCGTTTGTAAAGCAAATGCCTACTGCTGAAAAGAGAAGACTAATCTGTCTGTGGAAGCTAACCATTTTTTTCTCAACAATTTTTGAGCGAGTCAGAGCGAACAGCACTGTCTTTCAAAGTAGCTTATCTTGAGATATTGGCACAAGTGCGTCGGCCATCCCTGGTGAGTTGCAATGCTTCATCTTTGGGTGTGTCACTGGAAAGTTTATTTTGTAGCCTAATGAATTATTCAATGCATGCACACACTACTATTGAATATGCATTCACCTGTATTGTGGATAGGCCTAGGCTACATATTGATTTACCCAGTTTATCAATAGAGATTTACCATTAAAATAAGTGATTACCATTATGTAATGAGATTAGTAAAATTGTATGATTGTATAATTGATTAATGCATACGTTGATGTAAAAACATGCAAATGTACTGATATTGAACTCAAAAGATGCTAACGATTGAATAAAGAAGTAGCTGAGTGTGTCTGGATCAAGTGCTATTCTGTGACTTTGGATAATATGCTTTCTTTTTATGCTGTGGTATTGTTTTGGTATCGAGTATCGTGATACTAAACCTGGTATCGAAGTCAAAATTATAGTATCTTGACAACACTACTCCGCATTGATGGTGTCCGATTTATGAATTGTAATAGGGTCGTTCCACCTAAAAAAGCACAAGAAAGAGAATTTTGACACCCACCATCTCAGATTGTGCTGAAATTGTTTCTGTAATTAGAAAAATATAAAATTAGCATTCCTGAAACATTTTGTTGAAATATAATTTGATTTGAGAAATTAAATATATAGATTGCATCCAAATTGGCCATTTTAATTCATAGGATTAATATCTTCAATAAATATAGTACCAAACATTTGATTTGGCCCATAATTCTTCCTAATAATGAGTAAGAATCCAATAAAATTATCAAAAGCCACCGGCGGACCCCCCCACACCAATTCCACCCCAACAACTAGTTCTCCACAATTCCAGAACAATCTGGGATGGTGGGTGTCATGGCTTGCTGAAATGACATGGAAAAAATACATGTCTTTCCTGCTAATTTTTTGGGTCAAACATGGTCAAATGCAATGACACACAGTACCAGTCAAAAGTTTGCATACACCAACTCATTCAAGGGTTTTTCTTTATTTCTACTATTGTAGAATAATGGGGAAGACATCAGAACTATGAAATAACACATATGGAATCATGAAGTAACCAAAAAAGTGTTAATCAAATCAAAATAATTTAGATTCTTCAAAGTAGCCACCCTTTGCCTTGATGACAGCTTTGCACACTCTTGGCATTCTCTCAACCAGCTTCATGAGGCAGTCATGAATGGAATGTATTTCAATTAACAGGTGTGCCTTGTTAAAAGTTAATTTGTGGAATTTCTTTCCTTTTTAATGTGTTTGAGCCAATCAGTTGTGTTGTGACAAGGCAGGGGTGGTATACAAAAAAAATAGCCCTATTTGGTAAAAGACCAAGTCCATATTATGGCAAGAACAGCTAAAACAAGCAAAGAGAAACAACAGTCCATCATTACTTTAAGACATGAAGGTCAGTCAATACGTAGCATTTCAAGAACTTCAAATGCAGTCGCAAAAACCATCAAGCTCTATGATGAAACTGGCTCTCATGAGGACCGCCACAGGGAAGGAAGACCCAGAGTTACTTCTGCTGTAGAGGATAAGTTCATTAGAGTTAACTGTACCTCAGATTGCAGCCCAAATAAATGCTTCAGAGTTAAAGTAACAGACAACATCAACTGTTCAGAGGAGACTGCGTGAATCAGGCCTTCATGGTCGAATTGCTACAAAGAAACCACTACTAAATAATAAGACACAAATAAGAAGAGACTTGCTTGGGCCAAGAAACACGAGCAATGGACATTAGACCGGTGTAAATCTGTCCTTTGGTCTGACGAGCCCAAATTGGAGATTTTCTTTGTGAGACACAGAATAGGTCAACGGATGATTTTTGCATGTGTGGTTCCCACCGTGGAGCATGGAGGAGGTGTGATGGTCCTTTGCTGGTGACACTGTCAGTGATTTATTTAGAATTCAAGGCACACTTAACAAGCATGGCTACCATAGCATTATACAGCGATACTCCATCCCATCTGGTTTGCACTTAAGGGGACTATCATTTGTTTTTCAACAAGAAAATGACCCAACACACACCTCCAGGCTGTGTAAGGGCTATTTGACCAAGAAGGAGAGTGACGGAGTGCTGCATCAGATGACCTGGCCTCCACAATTACCTGACCTCAACCCAATTGAGATGGTTTGGGATGAGTTGGACAGCAGAGTGAAGGAAAAGCAGCCAACAAGTACTCGGCATGTGGGAACTCCTTCAAGACTGTTGGAAAAGCATTACAAGTGAAGCTGGTTGAGAGATCGCAAAGGGTGGCTACTTTGAAGAATCAAAATTATATTTTTTATTTGTTTAACACTTTTTTGGTTACTACATGATGTAGTATGTGTTATTTCATAGTTCTACAATGTAGAAAATAGTAATATGAAAGAAAAACCCTTGAATGAGTAGGTGTGTCCAAACTTTTGACTGGTACTCTATATGTATTCATTAGATGACTTAGAGGTTGTTCTGATGAGTTAGAGGTTGTTCCGCCATATGAATACTCCTCATAAGGCACAGACTCCGTAGGAATTCACAGTACTTCAATGCAATGTTTCAAGGACATAAATACACAAATTTAAGTATTTATTTGTTGTAGTGGGGTCGGCAACATACAAACTCACAAAATATTTATTGAGAAATTATTGACTTCTGTTCAGTTCATACAATATTATGTATAGTTTAAAAAAAGTATGCATTACAGTGTTTGTAATGGTGAAAAAAGTTGATTGAAGTGAATACGTAGCTCACCTCTCTACCCTACAAAGCAACACAACGTTAATTACTAGAATGTAAAGCTGGAGAAGTTAATGCAGGATCTCATAATGCAGGATCCCATAAAATGTTTTAAATATTGTTGACCAATTTAAGATCAATCTGATGTAAATGTACTCCCCCATGAAGGCAGTAAAAAGAAATCGCAATAGAGTCAAGAAAAATAAATTACTCTTAGTGTAATAAACCTAGGAACTGGTTCACTGGTGGCCTTACTAGACTGGCTGCTAACATTAACTACATCCATTGTCACAATTGTTGTTCAATAACAGCAGTTAAATTGTACACATGTATCACCACTTTATCAATGCTTAATAACATCAACAATGGGTTATTGCTTTGTAAGTTAGCTAGCATACTAGCTAGCTAATGTAATTTAGCTAAACCACGAACACATGCGTTACTATGGTTACACAGGACCACAAGCTGTCAGGACTAGTCTCTCAAAGTAGACCAACAATTACATTTTCTACACTAATAATTTCAATGCTTACATATGAAAGGTCTTCTCACATCCCTTGAATTGGGGCTGGCTGCTTCCATATGCCGTACATCGTGGGGTTTTTGACAAGTTGGGTATTTTAATGTGGAGATATCGTTTTTCCCCGATTCACTCCCATTACGCAAAGCCTCGAAAGGCGGAGTATGAATATGGCGACCTAGTGGCTTCAAAGGCTCTTATTGGCCAAGGCATACCGTCGACTATCCAGGGTTTATACACTGCTCAAAAAAATTAAGTGAACACTTAAACAACACAATGTAACTCCAAGTCAATCACACTTCTGTGAAATCAAACTGTCCACTTAGGAAGCAACACTGATTGACAATAAATGTCACATGCTGTTGTGCAAATGGAATAGACAACAGGTGGAAATTATAGGCATTTAGCAAGACACCTCCAATAAAGGAGTGGTGACCACAGACCACTTCTCAGTTCCTATGCTTCCTGGCTGATGTTTTGGTCACTTTTGAATGCTGGCGGTGCTTTCACTCTAGTGGTAGCATGAGACGGAGTCTACAACCCACACAAGTGGCTCAGGTAGTGGAGCTCATACAGGATGGCACATCAATGCGAGATGTGGCAAGAAGGTTTGCTGTGTCTGGCAGCGTAGTGTCCAGAGCATGGAGGCGCTACCAGGAGACAGGCCAGTACATCAGGAGACGTGGAGGAGGCCGTAGGAGGGCAACAACCCAGCAGCAGGACCGCTACCTCTGCCTTTGTGCAAGGAGGAGCACTGCCAGAGCCCTGCAAAATGACCTTCAGCAGGCCACAAATGTGCATGTGTCTGCTCAAACGGTCAGAAACAGACTCCATGATAGTGGTATGAGGGCCCGACGTCCACAGGTGGGGGTTGTGCTTACAGCCCAACACCGTGCAGGACGTTTGGCATTTGCCAGAGAACGCCAAGATTGGCAAATTCGCCACTGGCGCCCTGTGCTCTTCACAGATGAAAACAGGTTCACACTGAGCACATGTGACAGACGTGACAGTCTGGAGACGCCGTGGAGAACGTTCTGCTGCCTGCAACATCCTCTAGCATGATCGGTTTGGCGGTGGGTCAGTCATGGTGTGGGGTGGCATTTCTTTGGGGGGCCGCACATCCCTCCATGTGCTCGCCAGAGGTAGCCTGAATGCCATTAGGTACTGAGATGAGATCCTCAGACCCCTTGTGAGACCATATGCTGGTGCGGTTGGCCCTGGGTTCCTCCTAATGCAAGACAATGCTAGACCTCATGTGGCTGGAGTGTGTCAGCAGTTTCTGCAAGAGGAAGGCATTGATGCTATGGACTGGCCCGCCCGTTCCCGACCTGAATCCAATTGAGCACATCTGGGACATCATGTCTCGCTCAATCCACCAACGCCACATTGCACCACAGACTGTCCAGGAGTTGGCGGATGCTTTAATCTCTGGGAGTAGATCCCTCAGGAGACCATCTCATCAGGAGTATGCCCAGGCGTTGTAGGGAGGTCATACAGGCACGTGGAGGCCACACACACTACTGAGCCTCATTTCGACTTGTTTTAAGGGTATTACATCAATGTTGGATCAGCCTGTAGTGTGGTTTTCCACTTTAATTTTGAGTGTGACTCCAAATCCAGACCTCCATGGGTTGATAAATTTGATTTCCATTGATAATTTTTGTGTGATTTTGTTGTCAGCACATTCAACTACAGTGCCTTGCGAAAGTATTCGGCCCCCTTGAACTTTGCGACCGGTTGCCACATTTCAGGCTTCAGACATAAAGATATAAAACTGTATTTTTTTGTGAAGAATTAACAACAAGTGGGACACAATCATGAAGTGGAACGACATTTATTGCATATTTCAAACTTTTTTAACAAATCAAAAACTGAAAAATTGGGCGTGCAAAATTATTCAGCCCCTTTACTTTCAGTGCAGCAAACTCTCTCCAGAAGTTCAGTGAGGATCTCTGAATGATCCAATGTTGACCTAAATGACTAATGATGATAAATACAATCCACCTGTGTGTAATCAAGTCTCCGTATAAATGCACCTGCACTGTGATAGTCTCAGAGGTCCGTTAAAAGCGCAGAGAGCATCATGAAGAACAAGGAACACACCAGGCAGGTCCGAGATACTGTTGTGAAGAAGTTTAAAGCCGGATTTGGATACAAAAAGATTTCCCAAGCTTTAAACATCCCAATGAGCACTGTGCAAGCGATAATATTGGAATGGAAGGAGTATCAGACCACTGCAAATTTACCAAGACCTGGCCGTCCCTCTAAACTTTCAGCTCATACAAGGAGAAGACTGATCAGAGATGCAGCCAAGAGGCCCATGATCACTCTGGATGAACTGCAGAGATCTACAGCTGAGGTGGGAGACTCTGTCCATAGGACAACAATCAGTCGTATATTGCACAAATCTGGCCTTTATGGAAGTGGCAAGAAGAAAGACATTTCTTAAAGATATCCATAAAAAGTGTCATTTAAAGTTTGCCACAAGCCACCTGGGAGACACACCAAACATGTGGAAGAAGGTGCTCTGGTCAGATGAAACCAAAATTGAACTTTTTGGCAACAATGCAAAACGTTATGTTTGGCGTAAAAGCAACACAGCTCATCGCCCTGAACACACCATACCCACTGTCATACATGGTGGTGGCAGCATCATGGTTTGGGCCTGCTTTTCTTCAGCCGGGACAGGGAAGATGGTTAAAATTGATGGGAAGATGGATGGAGCCAAATACAGGACCATTCTGGAAGAAAACCTGATGGAGTCTGCAAAAGACCTGAGACTGGGACGGAGATTTGTCTTCCAACAAGACAATGATCCAAAACATAAAGCAAAATCTACAATGGAATGGTTCAAAAATAAACATATCCAGGTGTTAGAATGGCCAAGTCAAAGTCCAGACCTGAATCCAATCGAGAATCTGTGGAAAGACCTGAAAACTGCTGTTCACAAATGCTCTCCATCCAACCTCACTGAGCTCGAGCTGTTTTGCAAGGAGGAATGGGAAAAAATGTCAGTCTCTCGATGTGCAAAACTGATAGAGACATACCCCAAGCGACTTACAGCTGTAATCGCAGCAAAAGGTGGCGCTACAAAGTATTAACTTAAGGGGGCTGAATAATTTTGCACGCCCAATTTTTCAGTTTTTGATTTGTTAAAAAAGTTTGAAATATCCAATAAATGTCGTTCCACTTCATGATTGTGTCCCACTTGTTGTTGATTCTTCACAAAAAAATACAGTTTTATATCTTTATGTTTGAAGCCTGAAATGTGGCAAAAGCTCGCAAAGTTCAAGGGGGCCGAATACTTTCGCAAGGCACTGTATGTAAAGAAAAAAATATTTAATAAGAATAGTTCATTCATTCAGATCTAGGATGTGTTATTTTAGTGTTCCCTTTATTTTTTTGAGCAGTGTATACGTCATTGGTCAAATGTTTGGAGTAGGCCATATGTCACACAGGTTCACACATAATCATAGGCTCTTCTACCCTCTCCTAAGCCGCTTTTACTTTGTCCCTGAAAAAAGTTGGTATCCTCTCCTCGTATCCGTTCTATCGAACCCTTTTCAATTATGATTAAAGCCCCATAACTGTAGCCTGATGCTTTTATTTCAGGGATCACAAAGGCTGTGAGGCAAGCAGACAATTTATCAGTATGGGGACACAGCCCCTGGGTTGGCCTGAAAGGGATCAGGGTATCTTTCTGTTCCTCGACTGGGTCTTCTGGGTCTTCTCACGCGTCAACCTGGGTGTGGAAAGGTGACCACCCTGGTCACGTCTGTGTTTGAGAGCATCATGATGAAATAATAGAGGCCCACTCCATCCATGGCTGTCTCTGTGTGGCATGTTTTCAGTGTAAAGCTTCTCTTCTCTTCCCCCAGTGCTGACCCACTTTCTGCTCCCTGTGAGGAGAGTGACCCAGCCTGCATCGTCCCTGATACAGATCCTATACACTTTCCGGACTACTCACAGTGCACATCCTATCCTATAGCCATCCTATGCCACAGCAAACAGCCCTTAGACACACATTGCCACCCTGTTCCATAAGTCAAATTACATCAAAGTAATTTCTTCAGCGCCTGAAGAGCCAGGCTGTGAGAGGGAGAAACAGAGAGAGCGAGACAGAGAGAGGGCGAAGCAAAGAGCGAGAGAAAGAGAGAGACGGAGAGAGAAACTGCAGACTTGTCAATGGTTACTGATACATCCCCACCACCACCCACTAGAGCTAAAGTGAAGCCCAGGAACCACACAGTCACCATCAGCGACATCCCATTTAGAGCTATTGAGGAATAAGCAGGTGTCACACTAAATAGCTTCCCCCTCTCTTACAACTATTGTGTGGCCAGGGAGACGCAACATTTTTACTATGTAGATTACGATACTTATGCTGACAATACAGTCCTCATTTGGGGGGAAATGAGCAATGCTACTTCACATGTGAGGGGATGGCCTCAATGATTTACCTTCACAGTGATGTAAGACCCCTCAGTGCAGGAATCAGTTCATCTCAGAAAGGTCACAATGCCACACATGTCAGTGGCACCATGCACAACCGCTCTGTAAACGTCCTGCTAAGAGAAGACACATTACATATACAGTTACACCATTAAATTCTTTCAAACCCCCTCGTTCCAAGTTAAATGGGATGCTTGCTTTTCCTGAGTCCAAACACTGACATTTTTCCCGATACACAGAAGGGTACAGTGTGTCCACAGAAATCAATCCATTCTACTTTTCTCTTTTCTCTCCATAAGAGGGCTGGGAGGGAGCCCTAGCAACAGCACCCCCCCCCCCTGCTGTCCACCACCGTAGCATTAGTGTCCCAACATCATGCAGGCATGGATCTGCAGACTGGAAGGGGAGAGGGATGAGTTGCATAAGTCACAAACATTGGGAAGCATGAGTTGGGATGTTAGGGGGATGGGTAAAAGACAGAGTGAGGGGTATAGAGAGTAGAGCCCGGTCTTACCCCAGCATGGTGAACTGAAACCTGAACCGAGGCCCGGTCCTACATCACAGAAATGTATTAAGGCGAACCCAGGAAAAAAAGCGTGATTTATAGAACTGTATATTGATTTAAAACTGGTGTTGAGAACAATGCAGCGGAGGCGGGAAGCAGCTGAGTGAGGAGATGAAACAGCCCGCATCTTAGAAAAGCGAGGAAAGGAAAACTCACTGTAGTTATGAGCAACTGAATGATGGATAAAATTGGAATAAAGTAGGCTAATGCAATTGAGGACAATGCATGTATCAAATTGTTTCTTATACAGAAACTCCCAAAGTCATATCCAACCATTACACAAATTTTAAAGTAAGAGCTGTGTGTGGTCAACAAGATTATCATTTCTACACTGTTTTGATTGGGATAGTGCAATCACGCTACTTTGAGACAAGCGTGGGGACTCGTCTCGATAAATCAATGTCAGACTTTTCTTTTCACTGAATCTTTGGATATCTGGTTACAATTAGGATGGGAAAATGTTAGCTAAATTGAGGTGTGCTCATGATCATCTTTATTCTAGTTTGCTCATATAGGCCTATCACTGATCAGAACATTCTGATAGCATTTTATGTAGGGATTAGAGGTCGACCGATTATGATTTTTCAATGCCGATACCGATTATTGGAAGACCCCCCCCAAAAAAGCCGCTACCGATTAATCAGGCGATTTTTTTTTAAATGTATTTGTAATAATGACAATTACAACAATACTGAATGAACACTTATTTTAACTTAATATAATACATCAATAAAATTAATTTAGCCACAAATAAATAATGAAACATGTTCAATTTGTTTTAAATAATGCAAAAACAAAGTGTTGGAAAAGAAAGTAACAGTGCAATATGTGCCATGTAAGAAAGCTAACGATGAAAATAAAACCTAATATAACTCAAACGGAAAGTATTTGCATTTTTGTGCAGTCCAGGCAGTGCTGAGAGGGATAGTTTGTCCTGCTATTTGTTCTGGTTGGATGTCTCAGAACATGAGTCTTCAATATTCACAGGTAAGAAGTTTTAGGTTGTAGTTATTATAGTAATTATAAGACTCTCTCTCTATACGATTTGTATTCCATATACCTTTAACTATTTGATGTTCTTATACGCACTTTAGTACTGCCAGTGTAACAGTATAGCTTCCATCCCTCTCCTCGCTACTACCTGGGCTCGAACCAGGAACACATCGACAACAGCCACCCTCAAAGCAGCGTTACCCATCGCTAACCATTTCACATCGGTTACACCAGCCTAATCTCGGGAGTTGATATGCTTGGAGTCATAAACGGCGCAATGCTTGAAGCATTGCGAAGAGCTGCTGCAAAACGCACAAAAGTGCTGTTTGAATGAATGCTTACGAGCCTGCTGGTGCCTACCATCGTTCAGTCAGACTGCTCTATCAAATCATAGACTTAATTATAACATAATAACACACAGAAATACGAGCCTTAGGTCATTAATATGGTCGAATCCGGAAACTATCATCTCGAAAACAAAAGTTTATTCTTTCAGTGAAATATGGAACCGTTCCGTATTTTATCTAATGGGTGGCACCCATAAGTCTAACTATTCCTGTTGCATTGCACAACCTTCAATGTTATGTCATAATTACGTAAAATTCTGGCAAATTAGTTCGCAACGAGCCAGGCGGCCCAAACTGTTGCATATACCCTGACTCTGCGTGCAATGAACGCAAGAGAAGTGACAATTTCACCTGGTTAATATCGTCTGCTAACCTAGATTTATTTTAGCTAAATATGCAGGTTTAAAAATATATACTTGTGTATTGATTTTAAGAAAGGCATTGATGTTTATGGTTAGGTACATTCGTGCAACGATTGTGCTTTTTTCGCAAATGCGCTTTTGTTAAATCATCCCCCGTTTGGCGAATTTGGCTGTCTTTGTTAGGAAGAAAAAGTCTTCACACAGTTCGCAACGAGCCAGGCGGCCCAAACTGCTGCATATACCCTGACTCTGTTGCAAGAGAAGTGACACATTTTCCCTAGTTAAAATAAATTAATGTTAGCAGGCAATATTAACTAAATATGCAGGTTTAAAAATATATACTTGTGTATTGATTTTAAGAACAGCATTGATGTTTATGTTTAGGTACACAGTCCTTTTTCGCAAATGCGCACCGCAGGACACGCTAGATAAACTAAAAAAAATCATCAACCATGTGTAGATAACTAGTGATTATGATTGATTGATTGTTTTATATAAGATAAGTTTAATGCTAGCTAGCAATTTACCTTGGCTCCTTACTGCATTCACATAACAGGCAGGCTCCTCGTGGAGTGCAATGTAAAGCAAGGGGTTAGAGCAGAGGTGGGCAAACTTTTTGACTCGCGGGCCACAATGGGTTCTAAAATTTGACAGAGGGGCCGGGCCAGGAGCATTTGGAGGGAGTGTTTGGGCCGGATATACTAAAGCATTAAATGTAGTGTTTGCAAACCTCATAGCACAGTAAGAACACTACAACCCAATTTATTAACTGTCTTTCAAATGTGAAAAATAGCCCTTATCAGTTAATAAATTTGTCTCAAGGAATATGCAAGATATGGCATTTGCATACTATTTCGGAGATACTGGGAGGAGGAAATGTAAATAGATTAAAATAACATACGCACTGTGATTTATCAAGATTGCGTCTGTTTTTAATAAGTTTCAATCGAAGGTGCAAAGTTAAAGAAATCAACATTTATTGAAAAATGGAATCACTTTCAACATTCAAAACATATGATTACACAACGAAATACTCAAGCTCAATAATATCTACTTGTGTTAAACTCCGCAAAATCATGGATGGATTGTCCTGACCGCGCGCTCTACAAACTCTCCACGGACGCCCTCGCCTTCACGCGCAAACAGTACACGTGTATCGTTGCCAAGCACACAGACATAGGCTGTATTAAATATCAGCTGAAAATTTAAATTTAAATTAAGAGCGATGTGCGGCGTGTTAATTAAGCTACTGTACCGCAGCTGTGCGTAAATGCGCATTGCTCTTAATTAAAAGACGCACTTCCAAACTTTCCATATGCATTTTTTCATAACACAGCAGAAAAACTCACCATTTCAGTGGGAACAGTGTTGTTGGTCTCCCTTTTTTGCCAGTGCATCAAAGTCTGGAGTTAGTTTTGTTGTGGCAATTCTCTTGACAGATCTGAGGTGTTGGTCAGTTAACTTGGATCTGTGATGGGCTTTGTTGATTTTCATGACGCTAAACGTCTGCTCACACACGTAGGTCGAGCCAAACACCAGCATCTTCTGCGCCGTCCTCCGGAGGTTTGGAAACGCGGTCTCGTTAAGTGAAGCGTAAAAGTCATTCAGTTTAAGAGACTTGAACTTCTCCTTTGAGACGGAGTCAGACTGAAGATCGATCAGTTCCAATTGCAGCTCTTGCGGTGCTGATTCGGGGTCTTGTGACAGGGGACAGGACACCAGTTGAAGTGACTTGTCAATTTTTTCAAAATCACAGAACCGACGGCAAAATTCTCTGTGCAGATCGTCCAGTGATTTGCAGTATTTCTTCGCATTTCGGGCGGCCTCTTTCTGCACGGCTAGTGTGGGGAAATGTGCGAAGGATTTGTTTGACATTTGCCTGGAGAATAAAACCAGCTTGGATTTGAAGGCTCTCACATTTGTGTACATGTCGTGCGCAAACTGATCTTTCCCCTGTAGCTTCACGTTCAGCTCATTCATGTGTGAAAATATGTCCACAGCAAACGCAAAGTCACAAAGCCAGTTTGTGTCGCTCAGCTCGGGGAATTCTTCGGATTTCCCCATTAAATTAAAAAATGAGCGAATCTCGTCTTTGAGCTCCCAGACTCGTTGAAACACTTTCCCCAAACTTAACCAGCGGACGCGAGAGTGGTAAAGTAGGTCCTGGTGATCCGCATTAGTTTCTTCCAGGAACGTAATGAACTGACGATGATTAAGTCCCCTTGCTCGTATGAAGTTAACAAGTTTTACAACTGGATCCACGACGTGATTAAGCTGCAATACAGACTTACACAGAGACTCCTGATGAATGATGCAGTGAAGTAAAATAACATCCTGGTCAGGGTTTTCTTCTTTCACTTTATCCTGGATTCTTTTCAGCAGCCCGATGGTTTTTCCAGTTAAATTTGGCGATCCATCCGTGGTGACATTGGCAAGTTTACTCCAAGGTAGCTTCATTCTCTCGATGACAGCAGACACCTGTTCATATAAGTCCTCTCCTCGCGTTTTCCCTTTCAGTGATTCCATGCTCAAAAGCTCCTCCGTTATCTCAAAACTGTCGTTAATCCCTCGGATAAAAATTAGGAGCTGAGCAGTGTCTTTTATGTCGTTACTTTCATCCAGTGCTAGTGAATATAACTTAAAGGACTCCGCCTTTTTGTTTAACTCGCTTTGCTCTCCGGACACAAGAGACCTGCTGTCTCTACCATGCACTCTTTCAAAAACTCGCCTTCGGAGAAAGGCTTGCTAGCCTTTGCTAATTTGAATGCCAGCAAATAACTTGCCTTGGTACTTGACTCATGAATTGCAGTTTGTCGGTGAAAAAAGTTCTGTTGACTCTGTAAATTAGCTGCCAACCTCTGAGCAGTAGCCGCCCGTTCTTGTGTTGACTGCTTGCTAGCATAGTTTGCATGCTTCGTGGCAAAGTGACGGCTGATATTGTACTCTTTGAAAACCGCAACAGCTTCTTGGCATATCAGACATACAGCCGTTGATCGGACTTCAGTGAAGAAGTATTTTGTTGTCCACTCCTTATTAAACACTCGGCATTCGCTGTCCACTTTCCTTCTCTTTGGTCCGCTCATTTTCACAGAAGGGCTTAATGGTGACGTGAAACGAAGTGAAAATTAAAGTGAAATAAAGAGAAATACGCGCCACTCCAACAACGGTCAATGTGTTTTGAGTGCGCCATCTATTGGGGAAACGTGGGCATTGCAGGGAAAGGGGAAAAAAAGGAGGTTTTTACTATAATTTGGACAAGTTCGGCGGGCCGGATTAAAAAGCCTAACGGGCCGTATGTGGCCCGCGGGCCGTAGTTTGCCCATGTCTGGGTTAGAGCGTTGGACTAGTTAACCGTAAGGTTGCAAGATTGAATCCCCGAGCTGACGTTCTGCCCCTGAACAAGGCAGTTAACCCACCGTTCCTAGGCCGTCATTGAAAATAAGAATGTGTTCTTAACTGACTTGTCTAGTTAAATAAAGGTGTAAAATAAATAAAATATATATACATTTTAAAAATCCGCCAAATCGGTGTCCAAAAATACAGATTTCCGATTGTTATGAAAACTTGAAATCGGCCCTAATTAATCAGCCAGTCTGATTAATCGGTCAACCTCTAGTAGAGGATGCATCGATTCCTCTGACGAAGGCCCTAAAAATGTTCAAAGACCCCAGCCATAGACTGTTCTCTCTACTACCGCATGGAAAGCGGTACCAAAGTGCCAAGTCTAGGACAAAAAGGCTTCTCAACAGTTTTTACCCCTAAGCCAGAAGACTCCTGAACAGGTAATCAAATGGCTACCCAGACTATTTGCACTGTGTGCCCCCCCAACCCCTCTTTTACTATACATTCATGTACATACTACCTCAATTGGCCTGACCAACCAGTGTTCCCGCACATTGGCTAACCGGGCTCTGAATTGTGTCCCGCCACCCACCAACCCCCCTTTATGTTACTGCTACTCTCTGTTCATCATATATGCATAGTCACTTTAACCATGTCTACATGTACATACTACCTCAATCAGCCCGACTAACTGGTGTCTGTATGTAGTCTCGCTACTTTTATAGCCTCGCTACTGTTATTTTTCACTGTCTTTTGACTGTTGTTTTTTTATTTCTTCACTTACCTATTGTTCACCTAATACATTGTTTTGCACTATTGGTTAGAGCCTGTAAGTAAGCATTTCAGTTGTATTTGGCACATGTGACAAATAAACTTTGATTTGCATCTCAGTGCAAGAGGCGTCACTACAGTCCCTGGTTCGAATCTAGGCTGTATCACATCCGACCGTGATTGGAAGTCCCATAGGGAGGCGCACAATTGGCCCAGTGTCGTCCGGGTTTGGCCGGGGTAGGCCGTCATTGTAAATAAGAATTTGTTCTTAACTGACTCGCCTAGTTAAAAGGTTACACACACAGTTATTTTGTTGGCATTTACGCATGTGCCCATTACCAGTAAAACATATTCAAAACCTATTTATTTCACTTACTTGCTGTGCTGTTTCGTCGTTCATTTGTTAATTCTCAACCGGGATTTCATCATACATGTCAAGCAGTGAAGTGTCAAATCTGTCTGTCCGTGGCCTCTTCCACGGTGTCCGTTTCCATCTTGTCCAGCTGTGTATATTTCACGTAAACCGTGTTTCTGGTCTGCATCGAAGTAGCGGTCCTTGTACCTAGCATCGAGCATGGTGGTGACAAAGTAAAGAGGCTCAGAGAGAATGTCACCTAATCGCTTATTCACAGCCTTGAGTACTTTTTTATGTTTTAACCCCCCGGTCTGTGTCGGCAGTTTTATTGAGTAGGCGTTTCAATGCCATGACAGAGGGTATCACGTCAGATGCAGACGCATTTGATTAGCTTATTTCTTGAGTCAGTTGTTCAAATGGTGCTTGGAGTGTGTTCATGTTTCCAAGTTACAAACATGTTCTCAAATGCCATTGAAATGGCAGCAGTATGAAAACCAGCACATTCTTGAGCATGCAATACGGCTTTCCTCAGTACGAAATCCTCATCGACCCACTGTGCTGTCAGACTCAGTATGCTCATGGGGCTGACGTCGCTGGTCCAAATGTCAGCCGTGAAGCTAATAGCAGTGACGCCCATAGCAAGTAGCTCATAGATGCACAGTATTGTTGAAACGTACAACTCCGGTAGGGCAACATCTGAAAAATAGTGTGTACAGGGACTCGACAGGTCGGCAAAAGCCAACATCATCCACGACAGAGGACGGTTGATTGTCAAGGGCAATGAATTCCATTATATTGGCGTTAATGGATTTCGCATTTGAGTTGTCTCGCTGAAATTTTATAACTCTTTCATATGACTGCTCGACTTGAACTTGTTTAGTTGGTGTTAGTGTACTTAGTATTTTTCTGATTTTGTTCTGTGTAGCGCTGTATTTTTTGTGGCGTTATTATGTCATCTACTTGTTATATAGGTATCCACGTCAGCTTTGACATCGGTTTTGCACATCAGCGTTAAACTAGACAGAGATCGAGCCGTTGCCGATGTTGCCATTTTTAGTTAATATCGGACGATTCCGATATGCTCACCGATATATCGTGCATCCCTTATGTAGCTTAAGTAGATTTTGTTCTTCACTCGCATAGTAGCAACCTGTCCTACTCCCAAACAAAAGCCTGTGACTTGTCTGACAATCAATCAATGTGATTTGGTTTAACTAATTTATCTCTACGTGGCTGGGCAAACAAGTGGCGGTGGTAGCTCATTTTTTCATTTGGTTATCTATCACTGATCAGAAATATTTAGTATTCAATTATGTAGCAAAAATCAAGTGTATTAACCATTTTCTTTTGAAAATAAAAACGTGAGCTTTTAATAATTAAACAATAAATAGATTTTCTGCCAAACATCGATGCATGTTTTATTCCAAAATAACTGCATGAAGCCTATGCCTGATTAGGAAAACATTTATCAGTATCAGCAAGGCACAGTAGCAGGGCAGTCATAGGGTGTAATTTCTTAGGGTGTATCGGTGTTAAAAGATGCCATTGGAATAGGGGTTTCTCCTAATTCTGTGATGCGCTGCCAGTCATGGTCTTGTGGATCATCATTCTCCCGAGTACACTCCAGCATATTCGTAATGAAACATTGAAATCCCCAGAAAAATGTGTTTCATCATGGCCACAAATTTCTCTAGGCCAGACAATATTGGAATCCTGGTGCCGCTAGTGGCTGCAGCTGCTGAGAGAGCGCAGTAGTAAAAGGTATGCAGACACACAGAATTATTATTTAAATGTTTTATTTTACACAGCACGGCAAGCCCGAAACCCAGTGGGCCGAATCAATTCTTAAAATTTGAGGCTGAATTAAAACTAAGAGAGAGGGGTGGAGAAACAGAGCTGAGGGTGGAATAAGAAAGGAAGGGGTAGAAAGGTGGAGGGAGGTGGGAGCGAGAGCAAGCTGAAGAAGGTAGGGGAGAAAGGAAAAGAGGGTGAATGAGATGAGGTAGATATAGAGAGTGGGAGAGAAGGGCACAAGGAGAGACGTTAAGAGAGAGTAAGAGGTAAGAGATACTCCATGGAATGAAGAAGGTTCACTTGTGGAGTTTGCCCTTAAACAGGACCTGACCTGCGTCAGTGAAACACCCTTCTGTGGGAGATGTGAATGGACAATATTCACAACAAGCAAGTGACTGTGTGGATGGATACTGCCATAGCAACAGCTTTAAAGTGATAGTAACAAACAAGTAGGCCTACTAACTATAGTCAAACGGACCACCTGAAACCCCTTCCTCTCTCGTAAACTTTCCCCATAGACACTGTGATAGCGGTACACAGACGGTGCCTCGAGGGTCATCTCTGATGAAATATGTGTTTGTTGCGTGCTGAAAGGAGTACACTGGATTTGGGAGCTTTAACTCTAGCTATAACTTATGGGTCTCATTATTCAGACGGTTGGTCTGTAATATTCCAATTCTGGATAGCAAGGACCACTGCTGCAACCACCATGCTTCACCGTAGGGATGGTATTGACCAGGTGATGAGCAATGCCTGATTTCCTCCAGACTTGACATTCAGGACAAAGAGTTCAATCTTGGTTTCATCAGACCAGAGAATCTTGTTTCTGATGGTCCGAGAGTTCTTTAGGTGCCTTTTGGCTTTTGTCTGTCCACTCTACCATAAAGGCCTGATTGGTGGAGTGCTACAAGATGGTTGTCCTTCTGGAAGGTTCTCCCATCTCCACAGAGGAACTCTGGGGCTCTGTCAGAGTGACCATCGGGTTCTTGGTCACCTCCCTGAACAAGGCCCTTTCACCCCCGATTGCTCAGTTTGGCCGGGCGGCCAGCTCTAGGAAGAGTCTTGGTGGTTCCAAACTTCTTCCATTTAAGAATGATGGAGACCACTGTATTCTTGGGCACCTACAATGCTGCAGAAAGTTTTTGATACCCTTCCCCAGATCTGTGCCTCGACACAAGCCTCTACAGACAATTCCATCAACCTCATGGCTTGTTTTTTTGCTCTGACGTGCAGTCAACTGTGGGAATTTATATGGACAGGTGTGTGCCTTTCCAAATCATATTCAATCGAATTCACCACAGGTGGACTCCAATCAAGTTGTAGAAAGATCTCAAGGATGATCAACGGAAACAAGATGCAACTGTGCTTAATTTCATGTCTCATAGCAAAGGGTCTGAATACTTATGTAAATAAGGTATCTTTAAGGTAAATAAGGTCAATTTTAGCAAAAATTTCTAAAACCCTGTTTTCTTTTTGTCATTATGGGTATTGTATGTAGATTGATGAGGAACATTTTTATGTAATCCATTTTAAAACAAGGCTGCAACGTAACAAAATTCGGGAAAGGTAAAGGGGTCTGAATACTTTCCGAATGCACTGTAAGAGTACAAGAGCAATATGCGAACCTGCCGGGATAAGAGGTCACAATCCTGTCCTTCAAACACCAACCTATCATTAACTAATACAGTACAGTGCATTTCAAAAGTGCCAAGTCATCCACAGCAGCAATACATTCCAGGTAAACCATTAAAGTAAAGAAGTTATGGATCAATTCAATAAAATCTGCAATGGTGTATTTAGCCTACACATTAGCTTTTTTTGTAGATGGGAATTACCACAGTAAAGGAATTACACTGACTCAGATGTTTAATTCTAAAATATATGCTAAAAAAACACATTTCAAAGATTAACAAACCATACAACTATGCATAAGAACAACTTAGAACAATTTAAAATAAAATTTCACTAAAACACATTTACTGAAAGAACCGTGCAGATGCAATTTTCAATTTCTTTTTTTTACCTTTCTGTTTTTGTGTGACTATGTTTCCCAGAAACTCAGAATTAAGAAGCAATGATGTCTGCAGAAAGAATGGGTGTCAGCTGTGACATGACCCCTTGTGTTTGAAAAAAAACAACACATTTTGGTTATTGAAATACAGTGGGTAAAGTGGATTTACATCATGGGTCATTGACCTATAATATTCAGAAATGCATAATTATGGATATGAATATCATTCTATTCATGGCAGGGGTCACGTTATAGTTCAGAAATAAGCATTTTCAAAACGCAGACCATTTAATTTATTTATCTGTTATTTTACCAGGTAAGTTGACTGAGAACACGTTCTCATTTGCAGCAATGACCTGGGGAATAGTTACAGGGGAGAGGAGGGGGACGAATGAGCCAATTGTAAACTGGGGATTATTTGGTGACCGTGATGGTTTGAGGGCCAGATTGGGAATTTAGCCAGGGGTTACCGGGGTTACCTCCCCTACTCTTACAATAAGTGCCATGGGATCTTTAATGACCTCAGAGAGTCAGGACACCCGTTTAACGTCCCATCCGAAAGACAGCACCCTACACAGGGCAGTGTCCCCAATCACTGCCCTGGGGCATTGGGATATATATTTTTTAGACCAGAGGAAAGAGTGCCTCCTACTGGCCCTCCAACACCACTTCCAGCTGCATCTGGTCTCCCATCCAGGAACTGACCAGGACCAACCCTGCTTAGCTTCAGAAGCAAGCCAGCAGTGGTATGCTGCTGATAAAAACAATCTGTGTTTTAAACCATTTCACCTATGTTTTATATTGAAAGTCAGTGGGTTTTTTTTTGCTTCAACAGAGTGATCAGGGGTGTGTTTTCCTATAGTTTTTCTTCACAAAAATACATTCCGCTGAAAATTAAGCTATTTTCTTCAGATGACAACAGAAGTGCAACGCTATTACATTCTGACCACACCGCTCATGTCGCGTGAGCTGCAAAATAAATTTAAACATACGTTATTCAATTATTGCACCCACACTGCTTGGGTGCGCCAACGAGCGTCTGCGTTGCCAAGCACTAAAATAGAAGTTCTATTTATGACTCTGAACGCAGTGCAAGTCCTGCCTCTCCCATCTCCTCCTTGGTTTATAGAAGCAGATACCCACGTGCCATCTCCTCATTGGTTATACCCACGTGGGTGATTGAAAGATCTGAGTGCGGTCGGTCGTCATGGTAACTATGAAAGTTAGATACCAATCGCTATATAAAGTCCAAAGAAGAAAAGGCCTGGAAGGAGGAGAGATGACTAGAAACGATTCGGTTGGAACGTTTTATGTGTGGATCAATTGTCAGCGTAGAGGACCTTGTGCATTTCAGGTAAAGTAACAACTCAACGTTTATATCCCAGGACAAATTAGCTAGTAACTGCAAGCTAGCTAGCTAAATTACCATAAATGTTTAATGCTTTTAGACCGGTCCCCAAATTAATCCAATTGGTTCAGAGTTTGTTTTGATATTTTAACCTGCGTGTCGTAATCGTGTTTGGTGTGCGCAAAATTAATTTGCACGCGGCCGGTTTGAGTATGGTGTTAGGATAGCAGCCACACAAGTAAATGAGCATACAATGAAAAAGCAAGGTTTCTTTTGCAAAACCTATGCATGGCCATAATATTTCTAATGTTAATCATATAAATAATGTAGCCAGATACATTGTCATGTTTTTTTTTAAAGTTAATCTTGCATTTTGCTGGAGAAATGTAGACTACACCGAGAAAAGTACCAGAGAAAAGGTGCTCCACACCAGCTAGAGCGCAGTCTGCTGATTGAAAGTCTGTTCGTGAATTCACATCCGAGTGGAGAAGTGCAACTGAAGCACAAAATTAATCTGATGCTGAGCAAAAATGACAATAGGCATATTAGATCTGTGTTTATAAACGCAAGATTTTTTTTTTTAAATATTTAATGTTCTGTGTGAAAAAACAGAATTCAGAGTTGACGCTGAACCCCTGCATGGGGATGTATCCTGAATAGGTACAAAGGTAGGACTATGCAATATCCTCATTTTGCATATTATTGTAATGAGTTCCGCCCCTAAACAAGGCCACATATGTTTTGTCCGGACCAGACCAAATCTGAAACAATCATAGATTTCTATGCTTCGTAAGTTTGGACATTACAGTACAGCAAAGTAGAGCACACTAGAGTATAGCACAGTAGAGTTTATAGTAGTGTGCGCTACTGTACAGTAGTGTACTTTTCTTTACTGTTTTCTACTGTACTGTACAGTCCAAACTCAGATTTGGTCTGGCCAGGGCGGACTGACCAAATTTCAACTACTTTTCAACGTCCATGGACATCCGGTATTTGTCGGTGATGAGTGGGCGAGGATGCTTGTTACAGTAGATGGAAACACAGGGTAGGTGTCAGTAAGGGCTGGGAGAGGTGACATCTGGAGAGACAGAGAGACAAGAGAGTGCAAGGGAAGGGTTGTCCAGACTGTTTTCACAGTCTTGCTTTGAGTACCAGACGACAGAAAGATAAAATAACTGTTCTGAGCTGAATAACAGTATGCCAGTGGAAGGAAGAACAGTAGCAGGTGACCCAACTGTGGTTTGGTGACTATAATTTTGAAACAGAGTTAATAGTTTTAGTCACATGATAATTCATAAACAAACTTGATATCAGTAACACTAATTAATTGGTATGTCTACCTTTACTTGTTACTTCTGTGAACTTTCATTATCCTCCCTCAAAAGGGAGAGAAATTTTAAAATATCTTACACCGATGTAATTCCGTAACCAAAAACGCACAAGGCTTGGTGCCTTGCAAGGCAAGGTAAATAATTTCTCGAAAACGAAATATAAGTGCTGATGTTAACTAGTTAAATAATGGTTAAATAAAATATAAGTTGGCAGGGGTCTTTACTTTCACATTGTGTTTTGATGCATTTCCAATACCTTTTAAGACTTTCTGATAGATATTGTCGAAGACCCATTTTCCATCTATTTGACCAGAAAACAAAGCCTCTGCGTATCCCTAATTTTTAGGGTGGAATATGGTTGAAAAATGTTTATATGCCTTACTTTCTAAAAAATAGACCCGGCTTTCATTTGAAATGCTCCTACGAACTTCACATGTTGATGGTCATGGGTCCTTTTATTTGGAAATGACCATATGCTTTCAGTTTAAGTGAGTACAGGGATAGTAGTTTGTAAACAATGTAAACATTGCTTTGGTGGGTTTGATTGAATTCCAAGCCTTGGGAATGTATGTGGAAATGTACAAAAGCTACAGCAGAACAGTCATTAACCAATCCATCAGTCAAGTTGTGTCTCTGTACGCTCTCCCCTCCCCGTCATAAGACAAATCTATAAAGCTCATCATATATAAAATATGCATAATGAAGAGATGTTTTTATTCATAGGATGATAATCTAGTACAGTACAGGCACGGATCAAGTCTTGCTTAAGTGATTTTTTTTTTTTTTTTTTAACTAGGCAAGTCAGTTAAGAACAAATTCTTATTTTCAATGACGGCCTAGGAACAGTGGGTTAACTGCCTGTTCAGGGGCAGAACGACAGATTTGTACCTTGTCAGCTCCGGGATTTGAACTTGCAACCTTCCGGTTACTAGTCCAACGCTCTAACCACTAGGCTATGCTGCTGCCCCGTGATGTAGTAAGGTCTATTTTAACAGCTGCTGTCCCTCTTCCCTCCCCTCACCTACACTGACATAGTGTAGCTACCTACACTTTCTTATCTTGACATGCTAAAATGTTGTCATCTTTCTCCTTGAAAACACCTTTACACTTAACTTGATTCATCTCCTTATTTATTTTCTTCCTCTGTTACCTTGCTTTTCAGTGTCTTTCTGTCTCCTTCTCCATTAGCTCCCTCTCAGCTGAGTTAAGCAGGTCAGCAGGCTGCCGAGGAAAAAGCAGCACCAAGGAGAGCAGCCGCTCACTGCAAACACACTCACACAGAAACATGCATTTCTCTCACACACACACACCCACCCACCCACTTCTCTCACACCGTTCTGCATCTTCCTGGTGCATCAATAACATGCTCACTAGGCTTGGGCGAAATCCAGATTGTCATACTTTTGGTCATGTAGTGTATGTGGAAGCCTGCTTGTCCAACACCTTATTCCAAAATCATGGGCATTAATATGGAGTTGCTGCTATAACAGCCTCCACTTTTCTGGGAAGGCTTTCCACTCGATGTTGGAACATTGCTGCGGGGACTTGATTCCATTCATCCACGAAAGTATTAGTGAGGTGGGGCACAGATGTTGGGCGATTAGGCCTGGCTCACAGTCGGCGTTCCAAATCATCCCAGGGTGGCAGTTAGCCTAGTGGTTAGAGCTTTGGGCCTGTAACTGAAAGGTTGCTGGTTCAAATCTCAGACCCACCAAACTTTACAGTTGGCACTATGCATTGTGTCAGGTAGAGTTCATCTGGCATCCCCCAAACCCAGATTTGCCCATTGGACTGCCAGATGGTGAAGCGCGATTCATCCCTCCAGAGAACACATTTCCACTGCTCCAGAGTCCAATGGCGCCGAGCTTTACACCACTCCAGCCAACGCTTGGCATTGCACAGTGGTTTTAGGCTTCTCTGAGGCTGCACGGCCATAGAAAACCATTTCTTGAAGCTCCCAACAAACAGTTATTATGCTGACGTTGCTTCCAGAGGCAGTTTGGAACTCGGTAGTGAGAGTTGCAACCAAGGTCAGACGATTTTTACGAGCTATGTGATTCAGCACTTGGCAGTCCCGTTCTGTGGGCTTTTGTGGCCTACCACTTCGCGGCTGAGCCGCTGTTGCTCCTAGACGTTTCCACTTCACAATAACAGCACTTACAGTTGACCGGGGCAGCTTTAGCAGGGCAGAAATTTGACCAACTGACTTGTTGGAAATATGGCATCCTTTGACGGTACCACATTGAAAGTCATGGAGCTCTTCAGTACTGGCCATTCTACTACTGTTTGTCTATGGCGATTGCATGGTTGTGTGCTCTATTTTATAGACCTGTCAGCAATGGGTGTGGCTGAAATAGCCCAAATCCACTAATTTGAAGGGTTGTCCACATACTTTTGTATATATAGTGTACCTTCATACTGACCTTGTGCCATGTCGAGACATTCGGTAATCCCGGCACTGAACACCCTCTCTGCTGTTACCAAGCAAATGCTTGATTTTGGAAGACACTAACTAGCTACTAAATAGCAAACCAAATGCACAACTGCAGAGCATTTAGCACATTTTAGACAGTCAGCTTAATAGTTAAAAGATATCTGGCTAGCAAACATTTAGTTGTGAATTCCATACTGTAATTAGATCACCTGGTGCATGCTGCACAACAGTGAGTGACTCACAAGGATTCAGTCACTAGTTGTTGTGTGCTTGTAAACAAACACCACGTGACTGGGGACTACCATAATCTTCATAATAACATGACAGGTGAAATGAAGAATGCAATGTTCTTTCTCTCCTAATGTATTGCACAAGTTGACTGCAGGTATTTACTTAACGTATAAATAAGTAAATAAATAGTTAATGGTATTGAAAAAACCATCCTGTGGCTTTTTCCACAGGATGATTTTTCAGTAACATGGAAGTAGACCACAGAGCCACTGACAAAGTTGGTTATACCATAAGTAAACAAGCACCCGTTACGGACTGAAAGGTGTCATGATTAAGGCCCTAGCCAGGAGGTCACGTTAATTTTTCCTAGCCAGGCGGACACATGTACTGGCCCTAGTCATAGTGATGTCAAACGTTTTCTAACCATAAAGCTGATCAACATTCAAAGTGAACACTAACCAGCCATAAGTTCAGTTGGGAGGGAGCTGTGCTACAGAACAACTAGTATCTATGGTTGTCCACAAGATCCAATGATTACAGAGTCCACCTTACACTTAGAGTGATTATGGACTGCTCTGGCAACAACATAAGTCTGGCCCTCTCAGAGTGACAGTGAGATGTTGACTGTGATGAGTGGAGTTGCTCCCTCAAGTCCAGAGTTCTTCCATCCTGGTTAGTAGGAACCAAAGGTGTGCAGGCTTTTGTTCCAGACAAGTGCAAACACATTAAAATAAAAAAAGGTTTTGGTGATATATTGATTAGTTGAGTCAGGTGTGTTAGTGCTGGGCTTTAGCAAAAGTCTGCCCTTCACATTTTGTGAGTCTTCAGACTCAGGGTTGAACAACATTTCATTTCTCCAGTCCACTACCTCCAGTAAAGGTAAATGGACAGACTGGAGCCCCAGACCAGCCAGGCTTAGCCCAGCAGTGACTCACCTCAGGGAGGGCACACACCCAGAGCCCTGTCCACCACACCGTCAGCTCTCCAACAGGCCCAGCACTGTTCAGAAAGGCCACTGTGCCTACCACTACACAAACAAGGGCAGGGGAACATGGCATCATGCCTAATAAACCACTCATAAATAAAACAAACACACACAAAATCAACCACCCCAATGACACCATGTACACCCATATATAGTAGAGGTCGACCGATTATGATTTTTCAACGCCGATACCGATTATTGGAGGACCAAAAAAGCCGATACCAATTAAATTGGCCAATTTAAAAATAAAAAAAATTGTAATAACGACATTTACAACAATACTGAATGAACACTTATTTTAACTTAATATAATACATCAATAAAAATAAATTTAGCCTCAAGTAAATAATGAAACATGTTCAATTTGGTTTAAATAATGCAAAAATAAAGTGTTGGAGAAGAAAGTAAAAGTGCAATATGTAAGAAAGCTAACATTTAAGTTCCTTGCTCAGAACATGAGAACATACGAAAGGTGTTGGTTCCTTTTAACATGAGTCTTCAATATTCCCAGGTAAGAAGTTTTAGGTTGTAGTTATTATAGGACTATTTCCCTCTATACCATTTGTATTTCATTAATCTTTGACTATTGGATGTTCTTATAGGCACTTTAGTATTGCCAGTGTAACAGTATAGCTTCCGTCCCTCTCCTCGCTCCTCCCTGGGCTCGAACCAGCAACACAACGACAACAGCCACCATCGAAGCAGCGTTACCCATGCAGAGCAAGGGGAACAATTACTAGAAGGCTCAGAGCGATTGATGTTTGAAACGCTATTAGCTAGCCATTTCACATCGGTTACACCAGCCTCATCTCTGGAGTTGATAGGCTTGAAGTCATAAACAGCGCAATGCTTGACGCACAACGAAGAGCTGCTGGCAAAACGCACAAAAGTGCTGTTTGAATTAATGTTTACGCTACTGCTTCTGCCTACCACCTCTCAGTCAGATACTTAGATACTTGTATGCTCAGTCAGATTATATGCAACGTGGGACACGCTAGATAATATCTAGTAATATCATCAACCATGTGTAGTTAACTAGTGATTGATTGTTTTTTATTAGATAAGTTTAATGCTAGCTAGCAACTTACCTTGGCTTACTGCATTCGCGTAACAGGTCTCCTTGTGGAGTGCAACGAGAGAGAGACAGGTCGTTATTGCGTTGGACTAGTTAACTGTAAATTTACAAGATTGGATCCCCCGACCTGACAAGGTGAAAATCTGTCATTCTGCCCCTGAACAAGGCAGTTAACCCACCGTTCCTAGGCCATCATTGAAAATAAGAATGTGTTCTTAACTGACTTGCCTAGTTAAATAAAAGGTGTGGGGGGGTAAATAAATAAATAAATAATCTGCAAATCGGCGTCCAAAAATACAGATTTTCGATTGTTATGAAAACTAGAAAATTGTCCGTTCCGATTAATTGGTCGACCTCTAATATATAGTGTAAATACACCTACATACTGGAAATGACCCAGCGCCTCCTCAAGAGCCAACATTCTGAAATTGTGGAGGGAGGTAAGCTTTCTGGAATTTATTCAGGATTCATGACAATCAGCAGATCTAAAGGCTCCCCTCTCCATCCCCTGGTCAGGAGCCAGGGCTGAGCACTCCTCTACCTGCCAGCCAGTGGTGAAGGAACCAGTGTAGTGTGTTGCCTTTAATTAGTAATTTATGAGATATTCGAAAAGCAGAGAAAGGTGCATTAAAGGGGACAGGAAACTAACAGGGGCAGGGCAAGAGAAAGTGAGAATGAGCCTGGCGTGGTCATTTCTGGAAGTTCCTAATCAAAAACACTGATCTTGGATCAGGTGTCTTATTCCTCGAACTGCACAAACACCTCTGGTACGATTCTACCAAACTGATAAGTAAACAGGTGTCTTTCCTTCGGTACAGATGAATGAAATAGGATGGCGGACAGACATGTAGGGAGATCGGTCAATGAGTGAATGAATGAAGTACAAAAGCAGCTCTGCATTTTAAGTTTAGCTTGGGCAGGGTAAACTGATCCTAGATCTGCGCCTAAAGTTGGGCCCTATAAAATCGGTTATATATTTTGCCTGATTACATTTTGGTTCTCTCCCCAAAATCCCCTTTCTCTGTTTTGTTTTTCAAGGTTTCCGTTTCCCCCAATATTTTCAGGTTAACTATCAAAATCACCTTTTTTTAATAGAAAAACTACTAAATTGGATTGAATTGTACACAAAAATGCTTAAATTACAGGAAAATCACAGGAAAAGTTTGAGAAATGTTTATTTAATTCCAGTGCACACCTAGAATGAGTCTGTTTAGTGTGTTTTGTAGCACACGTGATGGTGAAGTTTGCAAAAACAAATACCCACGCGATTGACGCAAATAATCATCTTATTCTGCCAAGAATAGGCTACATTGGAGTTAACATTTAATTGAGAAGGTTTTTGGGAAACCTTTATCTACCAGAAGACTTTTCATTAGCATCATCGCTAACGGCTACACAAAGTGGCGCACATACACAAACTGGGAATTCTTGTTGCCTCCTTAGAAAGTTGCAGGAAATACGAATCACTATTGCATTCGGTTTATGTCTTATGATAAACTTGGGCTGATTAATACATTTGTGTTGATTCCCTACTAAGTTCAATAAATGTTTTAATATTGTTGAATTCCGTTTTAAAAAGGATAAGTAACAAACGCAACCACATGTAACATATTGATTAGCATTAGTTATTTATTCTATAAAACCGATCAGAATTCCGAAGAATGCCCAAGTCATGTCGGAAAAAGATTTTTCCGGGGTGGTGATGTAATATGGAGGACCCGGCAAGCCAGCCTATTCCCTATAATTTAAACTCGAACAGAAATACAGTAATTTCAAATGAAACCAATCATTTGCACTCATGACTTTTGGTTTCAATTACATTTTCAGCCAATTTACAACCAAATACTTTACGAATTTATTGTTACAAATCAACTTGCAAGGTTGCTAGCCAACTAGCCTGCTAATGTTAGCTCTACTAGCCTGATAACGTTATCCCTACATGCCTGCTAACATTACGTTAGCACTACATGAGTCGGCCAGTTGATATTAACACCTAGCTTACAGCTACATTAAAGTAAACCAAAGTTTTGGAAATACATAACACCATCTAATTATTATCAAAGAGGATTAGATATATGGAGTAATCTTAGCTAAACATATAACATTAGCTGGCTGGCTAGCTAGCTATTAGCCTAGCCAACCACCACGGTTATGGTCAGCAAGCTAGAAC
This sequence comes from Oncorhynchus masou masou, assembly GCF_036934945.1. Lineage (NCBI taxonomy): Eukaryota > Metazoa > Chordata > Actinopteri > Salmoniformes > Salmonidae > Oncorhynchus > Oncorhynchus masou. The sequence goes on from NC_088240.1 coordinate 72,227,610, forward strand.
AACACAGCTAAAACATAACCACAAAGCAAAGAGAGCAGAGACGTACAGATTGATGGCTGGGGACCATGGTAAACTATTTTACCAGAGTGTGCAAAGCTGTCATCAAGGCAAAGGGTGGCTACTTTGAAGAATCTCAAAAATAAAATACATTTTGATTTGTTTAACACTTTTTTGGTTACTAAACTCCGCAAAAAAAAGACATGTACTTTTTTCAGGACCCTGTCTTTCAAAGATAATTCGTAAAAATCCAAATAACTTCACAGATCTTCATTGCAAAGGGTTTAAACACTGTTTCCCCATGCTTGTTCAATGAACCATAAACAATTAATGAACCATGCACCTGTGGAACGGTCGTTAAGACACTAACAGCTTACAGACGGTAGGCAATTAAGGTCACAGTTATGGAAACTTAGGACACCAAAGTGACCTTTCTACAGGCTCTGAAAAACACCAAAAGATAGATGCCCAGGGTCCCTGCCCATCTGTGTGAATGTGCCTTAGGCATGCTGCAAGGAGGCATGAGGACTGCAGATGTGGCCAGGGCAATAAATTGCAATATCTGTACTGTGAGACGCTTAAGACAGCGCTACAGGGAGACAGGATGGACAGCCAATCGTCCTCACAGTGGCAGATCACGTGTAACAACACCTGCACAGGATCAGAACATCCGAACAGCACACTTGCAGGACAGATACAGGATGGCAACAACAACTGCCCAAGATACACCAGGAATGCACAATCCCTAGGCTGAGAGAGGCTGGACTGAGGGCTTGTAGGCCTGTTGTAAGGAAGGTCCTCACCAGACATCACCGGCAACAACGTCGCCTATGGGCACAAACCCACCGTCGCTGAACCAGACAGGACTGGCAAAAGGTGCTGTTCACTGACAAGTCACGGTTTTGTCTCACCAGGGGTGATGGTCGGATTCGTCTTTATTGTCGAAGAAATGAGCGTTAAACCGAGGCCTGTACTCTGGAGCGGGATCGATTTGGCGGTGATCTGGGGCGGTGTGCCACAGCTTCATCGGACTGTGCTTGTTGTCATTGCAGGCAATCTCAACACAGTCGTTACAGGGAAGACACCCTCCTCCTTCATGTGGTGCCCTTCCTGCAGGCTCATCCTGACATGACCCTCCAGCGTGACAATGCCACCAGCAATACTGCTCGTTCTGTGAGTGATTTCCTGCACGACAGGAATGTCAGGGTTCTGCCATGGCCAGCGAATAGCCCCATCTCAATCCCATTGAGCACGTCTGGGACCTGTTGGATCACAGGATGGGGGCTAGGGCCATTCCACCCAGAAATGTCCGGGAACTTGCAGGTGCCTTGGTGGAAGAGTGGGGTAACATCTCACAGCAAAAACTGGCAAATCTCGTGCAGTCCATGAGGAGATGCACTGCAGTACTTAATGCAGCTGGTGGCCACACCAGATATGGACTGTTACTTTTGATTTTGACCCCCCTTTGTTCAGGGACACAATATTCCATTTCTGTTAGTCACATGTCTGGGGAACTTGTTCAGTTTATGTCTCAGTTGTTGAATCTTATGTTCATACAACTATTTACACGTTAAGTTTGCTGAGAATAAACGCAGTTGACAGAGAGAGGACTTTCTTTTTTTGCTGAGTTTATATGATTCCATATGTGTTAATTCATAGTTTTGATGTCTTCACTATCATTCTACAATGTAGAAAATAGTTAAAAATAAAGAAAAACCTTGGAATGGGTAGATGTGTCCAAACTTTTGACTGGTACTGTATAGTAACCACCAATCAACTACTTAGTGGTCTTGTCTGCAGCTGTCAATTAACCTAGAAGAGACGCACTAGTTTTCAAACAGACTGAGCATTTCCACTTCAGTTACTGGTCTGTACCACAAGGCTGTGCTTTAATTCTGACTTGGTGGGTATCATGATTGATTTATAGATGACAACCCTCACCTCAGTTCATGAAATATACTTTGATTCACATCTGTTCAAGAAAAAAAGGTATCCTGAAAAGGAGGATATGGGTTAAATGGAAGGAGAGAAGGGGGGGAGAGAGTGGAAAGGTTGTCGGTTTCTTGAAGCTTGCCTGGTTGCTTCTGGCTACAACAAGGTGAGAAATTGGAACTGTGGGATTACAGTTGTGTCCTTCGGTTTTTTAGATGCTGTGCTTTCCCCAATAGTTATCGTTCAAAACTAGATGCCATTTTTTTATTGGTATGCTAATTACTGTAGTTAATACATGAGTTGATTCCTCTTTGAATCATTACATGTAATTATACTCGCTCACTTAAATGACTGATGACAAATGTACATGCGATGCCATTGATCGAATCCATTCCAAGCATTCCTCCATTGCAAATTGATCTAGCCATTCACTTGATGCAGATTTTACTGACTGACCTAGCATATCCTTTGCCTTCTCTCACATTCAACATTTTCCAGTTTCCATAACATTACCTTAGAGGTTCTGAGAGTTATAAACACAATTCTAAGAACACAAAGCTGATCAGACATGAATTGGCTGAAGAAGGAGAGGTTTAGTAGCCAACTATGTGGTTACATTGTGCAGGTAGCCCAGTCTGAAACTCAAACTTTGCTGAGACACGTGCCAGTCAAGGTGGGGTGGTAATGAACCAAAGGTTGCAAGCATATAGTCTGTAACCAAGAGAGCATCATTGAACGTACTGGTACACTCACCAGTGTGTCCCCCAGATTGTATCTTCAGATGGCCCCAAAATCAGTATCCAGTGGCACCTAAAAACAACATTTTTGATAGAAACTAATTGAAGATAAGATACAGGGCAACATATCTAGGCTGAGATGAGGGTGATTTTAGGGGGGGGAAAACGCACGTGGGCAACTTGAGTACTGATTGAGGTAGTGAAGTTGCTGTGCATCAGGAAATGGGTTCATTCAGAGCCAGATCAAAATCAAATGTACTTTTAGAGGGCTGAGAAGTGGGGTGGGGTTGTCCTCTCAGAGAGAGATAGACACTGAGGACAAAGTCACATTGGGACTGCTGGACAGGAATAGAATAGGGAGGGGGAAAGGCGTGTTGGGCAGGTTTAACACGGGTCTGACAGGCTGCAGTTCAATCAACCCCGGTCCGAATAGCGTTCCAGGCCCTACTAAAGCCCACAAGCAAACTTTCACTCTAGAGTAAACTCACTGAACCTGTTTCCTTCCAGTCCCCCTCTAACACACTTTAAGGGCATGTGCTCAAAGGGGACTGCCTCAAAAACTGTGGGCTATGGACTCTGCCTTCTCTGTAACAGGCAAGACACTGCTTACGCTGTAAATCAAGTTTTCCACCGTGTAAACGCTGGGCGTGGGAGGTGGGGAACTATGAACTTGTGTGCGAGTGGGTATCCCCTGCTTCCCCTCCCTAAGCTATCAAACTCAGGTGTAAATCAATAGATGAATGGGGAAGGCCCCCTCAAGTGGTCTCTCCAAAGACAAACAAGCGATAGGTTACCTCACCAGTGCCAGAGAGCATGGGAAGGGAGTGGGGGGCCAAGCTACTACCTAGGTTAAAGTTACTAGATTCAAGTAAGAGTCCAAATTACAGACAGACACCCCCACCATCATAATGATCCCTTACTAGGCTTCAAGACATGCACACACACTGACTTGCACCTGCAAATGCCAGCACAAACTTTTCACACATGCTCACCGGTAAAACAGCGGCATGCCCTTTGACTGGACCAAGTGCTCATGAGCTCTAATACATATTTGCAACATGACCGGAAAGTCATCCTTGTAGGCGAGCATCTCATCATCCCGGAATCACACTCCCACAAACACTCAGCTTGACTGACACATAAAACAGCACCTCTTCACACAGTCAGTATTTTGGTGACCAGTCAACACCAACTTGCTGCACTTCAGTTATGTCAAGGTTCGATACAATGAAGTTAGTCAGTCCATTCACAACAGCGTGTCACTCTGCTACCGGTACCAAAATAAATCTTGAACAGAGCTTTTCTCTCACCCCAAATTGAGAGGGAAAGAGAACTAGGAGAGGGGGGTGTACAGGCCTACAACATGAAGCTATGGTATGGAGGGATGTAATGCACACTCAAATTGGTCTTTCAATATCTTGGCAAGAGAATGTATCACAACTGTGTATTCAGCAAAGCTTTTGACCAAATAAATGTGTCATTGTCACATGCAGTCAAATGCTCATAATGTGGTTCAGAATGCTAAATGGAAATCATCCATGCAACTTGGAAATACAGTATTTACTGAGAATCATCCATTTTAATGCTCCAAATGTATGAGGACATGCAAAACTACAAGAAAGAATCATGACTCGGTAGCTGAGAGACAATGTCAAACTGCACCCAACCTTTCACCTAAAAACTAACGAGGGAATGATTTTTCTGGTTAGGGTTAACAAACATGATGGACGAGGATGAGGGATACATTCATTAAGATCAAAATACATCAAATTCTGATGGCGTACAAATATTAACGACATATGCATTAACGTGTAATAACTGTTTCACTTCGGTGCAGTGGTAACAGTAAGAGAATGATGACAATATGGTAAGGACAGGGGAAAGTGAATCCATTTTGAACCGGCATTTCTACTTCAGCACCACAGCAAGGGCTTGCTCATAATGCTACATGGAAATCAAGGGTGTAGGCACTGAGATTTATCCAGGGTATGACTTTGCGACAAAGGTTATTCAAAATGGAAAATATACTCCAACAAATGCACTATAACAGACTGCTTTTCATAGTCTTAGGTGGCAATTGTCAGAAACTGCATGTCACTCCCAATTCACACACGTGTGAACGTATGAAGATCCAAGGGTTGTAATGTCATCCTTCATACCGAAATCAAAACATATATAATTATGACATTCTTTAATGTATCGTTTTTTCTTGAATCACCATCCACAGCCTTCATCAGAGATTACAATACCCTTCCTCACTGTCTTGCTGTGAATTCTAAAATGCAGCGATGCAGTGGCTTTTGGGCATTCTCTTCAAAATATTTGCATGGGCTAGTTACAGAAAACACTGCAGATAAAATTAGGCAGGAGTGATTTAGAATATGAAATCCCTCATTTCTCAATTTTACCATGAGTAGGAACAGTGGCTGTGTGATGCATTGAAAAGGGAGGATATCCCAGTCATACATCAAATCGTAATAAGTCCATAATGAGGCATGCTCATCGACAGTTTACATGGCCAACACTGCCCATACTAATATTGAGACTACTGGGCAGGGTGACTTCTGATAATCCTACGTCATTCCTACATTGCAACTGATAATGTGATTTCTAAAAGATGTTAAAGAATAGTCTGAACTAGCCTCGGATACATTGTAGCGGTCTATCGCAGTGTTCCATCATGGCGAATCACAACCAACGTTGATGATCTTCATTGCAAGGCATCACTACGGTGAAAATGTAGCTACTAGCTAAATTGTCCACAACGTGTACGAATCGATAAATGTTACAAGCCAAGTGAATGTCCTGTACAATTAACTAGCACCATTGTGATTGAAAATGGCATATTGATGCTGAGGTTGGAGGACATGGGAGGGTACAGAAGGTGCTGTTTGTATGGATGTCAGTTTATCATCATGGTCTTCTTCAAACACATAACGACTGATGACAAAAACAGCATCTTCACAACAAATGAGTTAAAACCCAGTGAGTGAATAAACCAAGCTTAACTCTTACCTCAGGCGGTGGTTCGTTTCCAGGTTCCCGGAGCAGCCATTATCAGCATTCCCTCTCCCTCCGTCCTAGCCTCCACCACAGGTACCGGGCAAAATAACAACCGGCAAACCAATTCCCCCCCCACCCCCCAAACTGTCACCCCTCTGATGGGTGAGATATCCTAATAACGAGAGGGTAGTGTCGTTTTTGCAATAAATCCCCGTCAAAACTCGGGTCTTCAGTGAGGTTAGTCTCCAAAGCGCAGTCCAGCAAGAGCGCAGGATGAACTCGGAGGTTCGGCACCGTCCGCCCAGCGCAGTGCAAGCTAGCTAATTGAACAGTTCACAGGTAACATATGTGATACCGCTTGGGGTAGCATGGCAATGGCTAGGTTGTCATCCAAAATAGACCGTATCTCGCCGTTGATGGTTGATTCTTTCGTGGCCTCTATTTTCACGCAGGAAACCATGTAGCAAACTGGCAACGTTGGGTTTATCGTAGCTGCGGAGTCTGGGAGGCTAGCTAACGTTAGCTGGCTAACTAACTAGCTAGCTTTCAACTGTAACAGTTACTACTAATATCCAACTACGTGTTGCATGTTGTGGTGAACGGAAAGGTGGAGGGGATGAGTGTTTAAATAAAAAAATTAACGATTAAAATAAATTTGGGGTATTTCCGGTGCACCGCTACGCTATAACTAGCGATGTGCATTCGCAAGGGACCCCCCCTCTCTGGCCGTTAATCTCGATCACACCACAGACTGCACTAGCTATCGCTTAGATGAGGGTCTGCACGAAAAGCGCGCCCTCGACACGAAGCTCGTTCCCGCCTGTTTGAGTTGCATTCCCCCTACAAAATGGCCGCCAAAACAAACTTGCGACAGTCAAACTATCTACTACCCTTGGTGTGAATTTAAACATCACATGGAAAGCCTGTTCATAATCTAACGCAGCGGTAATACATTTTTATACAAACTACCTCGGCACTTACTGGTTTTACATGTGATTATAGGGTAAATTAGCTAAGGTAGTTACCAAGCCAACGTTGCTAGCTAGCCGTAACATAGCTAGCAAGCTCGTGCATGTTTCCTGAACAGCCAACCTTGACGTTATCCCAATACGGTTAGCACCTTAACGAACAAGCTAAATTAGTACATTTAGATTCACGGACATGCCGTTACATATGCTCTTAATATTGGTAAATTAGAAATAGCACCTAAATCAAACATGTGCTTAACTCGTATGACTGTATAATGTTACCTAATTTTCTGAAGAACTGTCGGCACCTAAATAGTTATGTTAATCATATCGCATCGGCTAACCGTCAATCATGTTCAAATTACCCGCCTCTTTCGCGCGTTGACGAAAACCATTGACCAATCTGTATGGTCATTCACTCTCTCAAAATGGCGGCGGTCACCACTGGGATGAAAATTGTATTTTGTCGCACGAGCTGACAATCGGCGTGTCGGTTCTGTTTAAGTACTACTATAGCAGTTATCAAACTACACTGAACAGAAATAAACGCTACATTCAATTTTAGTGAGTTAACTGCCTGTTCAGGGGCAGAACGACAGATTTGTACCTTGTCAGCTCGGGGGTTTGAACCCGCCCCGGGTATTTCTGTTCAGTATAGTTCTGAGTGACCATTACTTATGTCATGACAACATATTTTTCCTCTGACCATGTCTTAAAAGCACAGAACTAAATAAAAATATACAATCACACTGTTTTAATAAAAAAGTCAAGGTACAAAATCACATTTAAGTCAAAGTGAAACATATATAGGTGTAAGCCAGTCTTGTTTTAACATCAAGGGGAAAATAATTATTTGACTTCAATGATAAACTGAAACAGTTCTTTAAAAACATTAGATTTCAAAATAACGTGAACAAAAAAAAAGTTAAATCAATATATCAGGCTTTCCCTCTGTACACTACTTTACATGGCACTACAGAGTTTATTAGCGATGTGAATTCCACCCCGACACCCTCTCCCCAGACCAAAAAAAAAAACATATGTACTTCTAAACCACCCAAGCTCTGGAGACAGGAATACTAAAATGGTCAGTTTGGATATGGGTGCAAGCATGTGGGGGTCCAATCAGTGCCTTGCTAAATCCCAGTGCTGAGCACCCCCCATGGCAGAGGTGGATCCACAGAAAAAGTCACTATGCCACAGCTGCTCAGGGCCAGTTCACTTCTTATTCTTGGGAGCAGGTCTGTAGGAAGGAATATTTGATGAATTCATACTATAAAGACAAAATACATTCTACACGGTGGTCATGTCAGAATTCAGAATTTTCAAAATGCAGACCATATATAAAAATCTGCATTTTAAATTTAGTGAGTTTTGTTTGTTGCTTCAATAGTGACTAGGGGTATTTAACTATAGTTTTCCATCCATCACAGAAAATATATTAAAGCAACACATTCGGCACAAAATAGCTTAATTCATCAGACAACAGAAGTGCAATGCTATTTGGCTAGCAGCCACACAAGTAAATGTGCTTACAATGAAAAAGGTATTTTTTGCTATGTTTATCATAGAAATAAGTTAGCCAGCAACATTTCCTAATGTTTTGCTTGACGTTTATCTTGCATTTTACCAGAGAAAGGTAGGTTACGCCAAGAAAAGTACTGGAGAAAAGTAGCTACACATCAGCCAGAACGCTGTCTGAATATGTCATCCCGAGTGGAAAAGTGCAACTGAAACAAAATTAGTCTGAGCAGAAAATTGCAATAAGCAGTATTTTAGATCAACGTTTACAAAACGCAGCAAGATAATTGTTACACGTTATTCTTTCATTAACGTGACCCGTGTATATTTAGAAACAAGCATTTCCTCACCTGTAGATTCCTACTACGATGGCGTGATCTCTCTCATAAGGCTCCAATGTCAGCTGCTCCTGGGGCTTCATGTTTTCCGAGCCCATCTTCTTCACCTCCGCAGCAAACACAGCCTCCGGTGCTGCCGTTGAATCAATGCAGTTTGCCTGGAGGGAGACGAGACAAATGTACTTTAATCCCACTGCAACTGAGGCACTGGCCCCCAGTAACAGCAAGCTAGGTTGCTCCTAAAATCAAAAGCTTTACAGTTCAATGCAAAATGTTCAACGTCTAATATCTTAGTTTGCCTGCTTAAGAATAGTATTCCAGAAGATGGCACCACTAATTCTGAATAACACTGTTTTTGAACAGTCTCAATGTTTCACCTTGATTGAGATGACAAAGTGCCCTCCGTTCTTAAGGAAATTGTGAGCGTTGAGTGCAACAATTCTGGTCTGATCTGGCTGGGCCACATCAGCGAAGATGACATCTACCATGCCTGCATAAAGAGGGTACAGCCAGAGCTTGTAAAATATACATAAACTTCCACAGTATTTTCACATCAGTGTATGATTTTGATGACTTACCAACAAGCATGCGGTATTTGTGTGGATGCCGGGCATCCTCAATGATGGGAATGATGTTGGTTCTCTTTTTGGCAACATTGAGCAGATCACGTCCTGACCTGTGAGAGAACTCCACAGCATACACAAGACCCTCCTGCAAAACAGAGGAAATGCCTCATTACATGTACGGGGGTGAAGGACTACACTTCATTGTGATAGAAGTGAATTGTTCTAAACAAGACCATTATCGAGTAGCCCAACTAAACCAATGACAGTTCTGATTGTGGGAAAAAATATACTCACAGGTCCAACGATGTCTGACACATGGGACACTGTCGTCCCTGATGCGGCACCCAGGTACATGACCTTCGAGCCAGGTTTGATGTGGATCTGATCAACTCCTCCCAAGATGGCTGCTGCCAGCTTTGACCGGAAAGGGTTCCACGCTCTGTACTCAATCTTCGTTTCTCCTTCCTCGACATTCATCCTTTTTTCTCCATACACGGACTCTCCAATCACCATGTTCTTTGTCACCAGGGCATCTTCCTTACCACGGCAGATGAACACTCCTGAGGGCAGGAAAATGGAGACGTATGAAACTACAACACTCCAATATATTAGGAAGTTTACAGTTCAGAAGAAACATTTTGCACAGAGTGGGTGCTGCTGAACAACACAAACAATAGTGCAACTACAGGCCTCTGCTGGAGACAGCTTGTATTGCACAGCTCCAACTTTTCTACTCACCTTCATGTCTATGAGGCTCCACAGTGACTTTCCTGCCAGCCCCAAAGCCACCACGTCCACCTCTACCCCTGGGGGTGCCACGACCACCTCCACGGCCTCTGAAGCCACCCTCGCTGCTTGGAGACCTAAATCCACCTCCTGTAACAGGGAAATAACAAGTAATGTCCAGTTCGTGCACAAATTAACCACGTGCAGTAAACAACTTTCATCCATGGCAATTGCACGAAACTTGATGTTTTTAAGTCACATTAGGTTGTCTTGCGACCTCAAATATGTGATAATGCTCGTCAGTCAGGTAAACTTACAATACAGAACAGGCATGTACCTATAACCTAAAACATGTAAAAATAACAATCTAGCTATGTTTGACTTACCACCACCTCTGCCTCGGAATCCTCCTCGCCCGCCTCTATCTCCAAACCCCCCCCGTCCACCACCTCTGTCTCCAAAGCTTCCTCTTCCCCGGAAGCCTCCTCTGCCTCCTCGATCACCACCCCGGGGGCTGAATCCTTGAAGAATATGAAAACAATTGAGATTATCCTTCAAATGTATGGCACATGACATGGTGCAAACAAATGAATGAGATGCTTCAGATTGATGGTACATGTTATAGTATAGATAACTTCTAGAATCATAGATGCCAACAACTAATGCATGGCGGAATTGATACCCTAATAGCGGTTCAAAGGGCTACAAAGAACTTGGAAATGGAATAGGATATTCAATATTTTTGAATGTCCAGGTGTTAAGTTTGCCAGCAAACTAGAAGACTGCATTTGAGCTTGAGTGGTAAACCAAAGATAATGGGTAAACAGCATGACACGGCCGGCAATGAATATAGATAATGCAATGGGCTAGTTAGTGACCTGGTTACCAATGCTAGTATGTTGCGAGCACATGTGCCAATAACGTTTGACCGATATTTGGGCTAGGCACTCAAATCAAAATCACGTTCAGGCAAAATAACAAGAATAGGTGTGTTGTGTGCGAACAATAACTACATAGATTGCTTGAAAGCTAATTAGCTAACGTTAGTGCGTATGAACACGTGTTTAGTTTGTGCCATGCGGGCTATACCATTGCGAAAAATGTGCATTAAATCACAGAAGCAGCAAAGACAGTCCAAACACTTTAATATTAATGATCAATAATGAAATCGAACACAAACACGTCGTACGTGTAACTGTATAGTTAGCTACATGCACCATTTACTTGTCCAAGTTGTGTGAGAGAAATCATGACTAACGTTAATGCTCGCAACACCAGGCCGGAAAATGAAACTTCACAATCAAATTTGGCCTTCATAATAGTAAGACTTGCGGGCATTTACATTATGTATCCCCGTCTACTCAATTGGTCAAATAAACTTACCTGGTGTCATATTTGGTAAATTGCTGTGCTCTCAATCTAAAACAGCTCGAAATTGTTTTGCTCAATCTTCTCTATCTTCCTCTTCTGAACACGCAGCACACACTACCTAGCAATGTGGCCATGCGTCATCAGACTCCTCCTTCCCATGATACACCACGGTCTGGACGCTCATCTTTTTCAAGGGTGTCAATAATTTCGGACGTTCAAGTCTTGAGCCCAAGACTACAGAGTAAAAAAAAAAAAAATACTGCCTGCAGTCCTAACGGATCATAAAGTCATATGGCTGACTAAGAATGTGCAGTAATGATGATACGAAATACTCTATTGGTAACTGCTTAAATTTAAAATCTGCTCAGCCTGTACTACTTAAGGGAAACGGCTTGGTTTAAGAAGATGTGAGGTAGCTGAGCTCTTTAAGAAGCTTGATCTTAATTAGAAAGCTAAATTGAATGATTTACAGAATCAACTAGATATATTTTATGAGGAAAAAGCTAGAGGAGTCTCTATAACATCCAGAAAATAATGGCTTGAAAAGAACAGCAGATATTTTCATTTGGAAAAGAGGAGAGGGAACTCAACACACTCCGGAAATGTAAGATTAATGGGGATAGAGTTATCAGACTTTACCACTAAATTAAGAGAATCTTTACTCCTCCGATAACAGTTTGAGTGACTAAGGATCTCCATGATTTTATAGAGAATGTTAACTCAGTGAAGAAAACCAATCGGTCTTAATGTAAAGATTTATCCATTATGGACATCCAATATGGGGTTGCTCAATTAAAAAATCTCCGGGTTGAGATGGATTAACCTCTGAATTTTACAAAACTTTCTCTGACAAAATAGCACCATTTTTACTTGAACAAAGAGGTTATAAACCTGCCTCCATGAAGCAATGGGTTATTACTCTTATACCTAAACCACACAAGGATCTCTTAATTATTGGTGTCCAATCACACTCCTAGATAACGAATACAAAATTATAGCCTCAATCTTTGTGAAAAGGTTAAAATCGTGTTTGAATGATCTGATTGCTGAATGTCAATCAGGGTTTATGAAAGGGCACCATATATCTAATAATCTGAGGCTGGTGTTAGATTTGGTTGAGTACTGTGATCTAGTGGATGACTTCCCTGTTGGATTGTCAGAAAGCATTTGATACCGTAAGTCACAATTTTATCTTTGATTATCTTAAGCATTAAGTTTGGTCATTTTTTTGTTGATGCTATTATAACTTTATAATGGTGGCAATAGCTGTATCAAACTGTCATGGAACATCATCAAGGTAAACCTTCAGGATTGGTGGGTCCCCTGCCGGATAGTTGAGCTAACATAGGCTAATGCGATTAGCATGAGGTGTAAGTAACAAGAACATTTCCCAGGACAGACATATCTGATATTGGCAGAAAGCTTAAATTCTTGTTAATCTAACGGCACTGTCCAATTTACAGTAACTATTACAGTGAAAGAATACCATGCTATTGTTTGAGGAGAGTGCACAGTTTTGAACATGAAGCTATTAATAAACAAATTGGGCACATTTGGGCAGTCTTGATACAAAATTGTAAACAGAATGGCAATGGTTCATTGGATCAGTCTGAAACGTTGCACATACAGTGCTGCCATCTAGTGGCCAAAATTTAACCTGGGCTGGATTAATACATTATGGCCTTTCTCTTGTATTTCAAAGATGGTACAAAAAAAAGTTGGTTCTTTTTTTGTATTATCTTTTACCAGATCTAATGTGTTATATTCTCCTACATTCCTTTCACATTTCCACAAACTGCAAAGTGTTTCCTTTCAAATGGTATCAAGAATATGCATATCCTTGCTTCAGCTAGATTTGTGCATGTCATTTTAGGTGAAAATTGTGTGTGGGGGGGGGGGGGATCCCTAAGGTTTTAACATTTACAAAGGAGTACAAAGTTGTCCAATCTCACCTTTTTTGTTGGTATCTCAAACGTTATGCTCTTTAGTTTATCAAAGTCAATTTGAAGGCATTACATTCTAGGCCAAAGATCAAGATATTCCCAACGGGCACATGACGCCTCACTTTTTTGGAAAAAATATGTTACAAACTAGATTAGCATTGGATATTGTGAAGCAGTTCTCTAAGATGTAAATAGTCCAGGTGGCCATTTGATTAGTTGTTCAGCAGTTTTGTGGCTTGGGGGAAGAAGCTGTTACGGAGCCTTTTGTCCTGGACTTGGTGCTCTGGTTCCACTTGCCGTATGGTAGCAGAGAGAACAGTCTATGACTTGGGTGACTGGAGTCTGACAATTTTATTTGTCACATACACATGGTTAGCAGATGTTAATCCTAGTGTAGCAAAATGCTTGTGCTTCGAGTTCCAACAATTTTTTGTGCCTTTGTAACAGTATAACTTTAGACCGTCCGCTCGCCCATACCCGGGCGCGAACCAGGGACCGTCTGCACACATCAACAACAGTCACCCTCGAAGCATCGTTACCCATCGCTCCACAAAAGCCGCGGCCCTTGCAGAGCAAGGGGAACTGCTACTTCAAGGTCTCAGAGCAAGTGACGTCACTGCACACATCAACAACAGTCACCTACGAAGCATCGTTACCCATCGCTCCACAAAAGCCGCGGCCCTTGCAGAGCAAGGGGAACTACTACTTCAAGGTCTCAGAGCAAGTGATGTCACCGATTGAAACGCTATTTAGTGCGCACCACCGCTGACTAGCTAGCTGTTTCACATCCGTTACACCTTCCTCTGACACCACCTCGTATATAGGTGGATATCAGGAAGCTTGGCCCCAGTGATGTACTGGGCCGTACACACTACCCTCTGTAGCGCCTTATGGTCAGATGCCGAGCAGTTGCCATACCAGGCGGGGATGCAACCGGTCAGGATACTCTCGATGGTGCAGCTGTAAAACCTTTTGTGGATCTGGGGACCCATGCCAAATCTTTTCAGTCTCCTGAGGTGGAAAAAGTGTTGCCGTGCCCTCTTCACAACTGTCTTGGTGTGTTTGGTGCATGATAGTTTGTTTGTGATGTGGACGCCAAGGAACTTTTGACCCGCTCCACTTCAGTCCCGTCGATATTAAAGGCGGCCTGTTTGGCCCTCCTTTTCCTATTGTCCACAATCAGCTCCTTTGTCTTGCCAGTGACGAATTTGCCAATTTTGGTGTTCTCTGGTAAATGCCAAACATCCTACACGGTGTTGGGCTGTAAGCACAACCCCCACCTGTGGACGTCAGGCCCTCATACCACCCTCATGGAGTCAGTTTCTGACCGTTTGAGCAGACACATGCACATTTGTGGCCTGCTGGAGGTAATTTTGCAGGGCTCTGGCAGTGCTCCTCCTGCTCATCCTTGCACAAAGGCGGAGATAGCGGTCCTGCTGCTGGGTTGTTGCCCTCCTACGGCCTCCTCCACGTCTCCTGATGTACTGGCCTGTCTCCTGGTAGCGCCTCCATGCTCTGGACACTACGCTGACAGACACAGCAAACCTTCTTGCCACAGCTCGCATTGATGTGCCATCCTGGATGAGCTGCACTACCTGAGCCACTTGTGTGGGTTGTAGACTCCGTCTCATGCTACCACTAGAGTGAAAGCACCGCCAGCATTCAAAAGTAATTTCCACCTGTTGTCTATTCCATTTGCATAACAGCATGTGAAATTTATTGTCAATCAGTGTTGCTTCCTAAGTGGACAGTTTGATTTCACAAAAGTGTGATTGACTTGGAGTTACATTGTGTTGTTTAAGTGTTCCATTTATTTTTTGAGCAGTGTATATACATGATGTTACCAGTGAATGCAGTTTTTGTGAACAAGAAACTGAATCTATTGAACACTTATTTTGTAATTGTTTACATAGTGAGGTGTTCTGGACTGATGTGAAACTATATCTAGGCAACAAAATGCATACAACCATTGAAATATCTAAGTTTGACATTATTTTACAACACAGACCCCAGAATTGAACGTCAGTATGTCATAAATCTCTTTATTTTACTAGGAACCTTTTTCATACACAAATCAAAATATTTTAAGAAAAATGGCCTTTTTCATTTAAAAAAATCTGATTTGCAAAACTATCCTGAATCATTAAAATGAATACAAAACAAAATGTCGAAGTAAATATATTCGCTACATGTCTATTTAATTTGGTATAATGTGGATTTGTATTATTATTATTTATATTTTTTCCTTTTCCTTATTTCTTTGTGTAATCCCTCTGGCTCTTCTGTTTTTTTGTGTTTTGCATGTTACTGTTTAATAATAATAAAAAATGAATATATACAAATTTGAACCCCACTCTATAAGTGACATGTATTCATGGGTACCAAGAGAAGCCAGGCTTCCCCAAAAATGTGACCAAGAAAAAAAATAAGAACACATAAACTAATATATCTTTCGTCTCTCTGTGTTTCATAATTTTCCTTCAATTCGCAAGAGGCTGGCTGAATGTATCTCATCGGAGAAAGCATCTGAGTGAGCGAAACAGTGCCCCTCTGTCTCTCTACGTGTAGCCCACCTATCTGATGCTGTCTGGTCCAAACGAGTATGACATTGTTGCTGAATTAAATGCAAGGGAAGCCAGCAAGCATTTGACCTCCCTTGATAAATAAAGTTGAACAAATTAGCTAATCAGTGTTGAGCTAAACTGTGAGCTCAACTGTGAATAGTCCTGGTGCACCTAAAAAAAAGTGTCAAGGGAAGCCAGCTTGGATTTTGCTGTCACCTATCAAATCACATTTATTCATTTTTTATTTAACCAGGTAGGCTGGTTGAAAACAAGTTCTCATTTACAACTGCAACCTGGCCAAGATAAAGCAAAGCAGTGCGACAAAAACAACACAGAGTTACACATGGGATCAACAAACGTACTGTCAATAACACAATAGAAAAATCTATTTATAGTGTGTGCAAATGTAGAATATTAGGGAGGTAAGGCATAAATAGGCCATAGAGGTGAATAGAGATAGGGATTTGTATTTGTGGTTTTACTTAATTCTCCCTACTGGCCAATAATTATAACAGCATTTCTGATTCAACCATTAATACATACATTGTTGTGCCCCTGGCCTGAGAGGATGGAAGTTCAATATGTAGCTAGATGTAAAAGGCTAATGTTAACTAGCTAACGTTGCCCATGAATGAAAGTTAGGCTAGCGAGCAAACATTTTAGCTCGGTAGTTTAGGACAACAAAAAATGAAAGCTTGTACTGTATGACAGAGAGATAGACCGTTTGGTCAACATGAAAGAGAAGAGGATGGCATTGGTGTTTCTCTACAAGTAGGGTCAACATGATTTTTTATACTTGCACACATACCTACACACGCACACAGAAATCAGAACCATTGACAGCCAATTCATATGTAGCTTGTGTTGATTTGGATTAAATTGTTTTTGGTATCTTTTAGTTGTCACTTTATTAGACTAAGCAGAGGTGATTTGATGATTTTAAAATGTTTAAGTTTAAATGGTGCTGGTATAGTGGAGGCAGCTCCTGTTTTCTTTGCGACTTGCAGTAACCCTCTTTGGTTCTGAATCAATAGTTGTTAAGTGGTCCAAAAATGTTGTAAACATGAACTTGCATGACCATACTGTCTGTTACGTGCTTTGTGGACTTCACCGGGCAGAGGTTGCTCTCCGGTTTTGTAATAAAACAAATGTGTGGTTTAATTTATTCTGCCACTGTGCCTTCTTATTGTCTCTGCCTTTAGGCCTATATATACTGGTCACAAAGCATATGAATTAGCTGGTTATAGAGCAAACAATGCAATTATCACAACACATGTAATATGCCTTTTTTTGTGGGGCTTCCCCAGGGATTTTACCCACACCCCATTACTGATTTTATCCCAATGTAATCAAGGTTTGGAAATGGAATCATGGAGAGGCCATAGATAGCCAGACTAGTAATTTGGGCTAAGGAACAGAAGTTGGGATTTGGAGAAATGCCATCAGTGTATGCTCTGCAAGCAATGAAAGCGTGGCAAGAGTGGTGAAAATATAGACAGGGTTATGTACAGCGAGGAAGAAGAAGAGCCGAGTGGAGTGGGAAGATGTGTGTTTATTAAGAATTGGGACAAGTGCAAACCCTATTCGACTGACTCTGATGGCTCAGAAATTGAACCTGAGGAGCGTGAGGATGAATTACCTGTGGTGGCAGGTGTGATGAAGACCTCAGAGTCTCGCCCCAATGGTCATCCAAATGATGAGTCGGGCCCAGAAGGAGAGACATTTTTGGAGAAAGTGGATCCCTGCCTTTTGGCTGATAGTTGTCTCAGGCTGGGTAGAAAATAGGTTGGGTACTGTTAAATTGGTGAAGGTAGCTCGAAGTGGACTTGTGATTATTTTCTGT
This sequence comes from Oncorhynchus masou masou, assembly GCF_036934945.1. Taxonomy (NCBI): domain Eukaryota; kingdom Metazoa; phylum Chordata; class Actinopteri; order Salmoniformes; family Salmonidae; genus Oncorhynchus; species Oncorhynchus masou. The sequence goes on from NC_088240.1 coordinate 72,245,119, forward strand.
ATTTCTTCTATCCAGAGGGAGCATCACGTGACTAGGGACAAGATCTGTGACTTGCTTTGCTCTCTGGAGCAGTGCGCCTTTGAAAAGAGTGATTACTGGGGTGATGTTAAGTGTTGTGGAACAACTGAAATTGAAAATTCCCTGTGCCAGTGACGCCTGCCGTTTTGTGTGACAATGTGATCATTTTAAATTATGTTTTTGTCAAATACTATAATTGTTTGAACTTCTTGCGGTCAATTTGCGGCGTACAAATGATTTATAATAATGTTCCAGCCCCCCGACCATCCACTCAAATCATCCCGCGGCTGAATGTAGTTGATGACCCCTGCCATAGGGACGACATACAAGATATCGAAAAGTTGTTCTCCATGGATATTCAGTTGCATTTAGTGTCAATTCTAACGATCCAACTGAATTTTTTCTTTAAGATTATATGCATTTTTAGACACTACACGTAGGCCACTGGCTTCCGATTTAGCTCTGTGTGAAGGAGCCTATCCTCGGCTTTACCCCTCTGACTACAATGTATTAAAGTTATTGAATCGTTCTTTTGATTTAGCTGAGGGGAACTGATCAAAGTGTGAAACGCTCTACCTTAAACAACTGATCCTTGATTCTGATACGGTTTTGGAAACCTTGAACACTCAACTTATTTCTCACCCCCCAAAAAATTACAAATGGACTGGAAAAGATACACTGGCTACTGTTCGATGTTTCACCACAGATTTCCACCAAGGTTTTTTGTGTAGCACAGCTTCAAGCCAAGGTTTTTTGTTCCCTCCCAAGTTACCATTTGTAGTTCAGGTCAATGTGCAACGCAAAATACCTCTGTGGGATTCTGTGTTAAAACAGCAGACAGTAAGTGTATCTGTCACACCTACTCCTGCTCCCTCCGGCTCTCAACGGCGCCTGTCTACTAACCACTGGTCCTGACAACCCACATTGTACACACCTGGCAATCATTGCACACACCTGCTCCCCATCGTTAAGCACACCTGGACTTCATCACCACCCTGATTACGCTCATATAACCCTTACCAACCTCAGTCATCAGGCAGCATTGGTTCTGGTTTCATGTTTAGACCCTTCTCTTGATTTGGCACACACCATGACCACCATCATTATTAAACTCACCATCTGCTTCCTGACTCCCAGCAGTCACATTAGAGTTCAGAAATCTGCATTTTCAAAACGCAGACCATCAATAAATCTGCACCCCCCCCACCTGATCATAGAGTGATCAGGGGTGTGCAACTACAGTTCTCCTTCACAGAAAATGCATTAGTGCAACACATTCGGCAGAAAATAACTTCGTTTTCATCAGATGACCTTGTCAGCTCAGGGATTTGAACTTGCAACCTTCCGGTTACTAGTCCAACGCTCTAACCACTAGGCTTCCCTGCTGCCCCAAGTTAATCATGCATTTCACCAGAGGATAGTAGGCAACAACGAGGAAATATACCAGAGGTGCACGTTGGTGAATTCTCATTCGACTGGAGAAATGCAAGTCAATCACAGTATTTGTCTGGTGCCAAGCAGAAATTACAATAAGCATTGTAGCAAGATATTTCTTGCTAAAAGACAGAATTCTGCACTAACGTGACACCTGAAAACTGTGTGCTATGAAAGTATAGTTTCGGAAGTTTCCAAATGCATATTGCATGCAAGGATTACGAGGGCATGTGCTATATGGCAAAAATACCATGGCTCAGGGCTGTTCTTATGCATGACACAATGCGGAGTGCCTGGATACAGCCCTTTGGTAAAACACTACAAACCCCAGAGGTGCCTTATTGCTATTATAAACTGGTTACCAATGTAATTAGAGCAGTAAATATTAATATTTGGTCATACCCGTGGTATACCACAGCTGTCTGTAATGGGTGCATGTCAGTGGAAGGGAAGTCAGGCGCAGGAAAACGAACTTGGTATAACATATATATATATAACATTGCATATAACATACAATTTTTAAACAATCTCCGACAAGGACATGAGGGGAAACAGAGGGTTAAATACACAACATGTAATTGATGGGATTGGAACCAGGTGTGAAGGAAGACAACACAAAACCAATGGAAACTGAAAAATGGATCAGTGATGACTAGAAGGTCTGGGGACGTTGAGCACCGCCCGAACAAGGAGAGGGACCGACTTCGGCGGAAGTTGTGACACTGTCAGACCGTGGTATACCACAGGGATCGAATAACTTAGTTTATAATAAAGGTTATACAACAGGTGGGTCTAATACTGAATGCTGATTGGTTAAAACCTCATTCCAGCCGGTGTCTATTCCACTCATACCACCAGCTAAATCTATGACTTTAAAATGGCTATTTACTCCGTTCCTCTCTCTAACTGCGCAATCCACTGTCTCATCAACCCAGCCAGGCAATTTATAAACTCTCCACTATAAAAAGCATTTAGACATTATCTCACATTTCTTTTAGACTAACATTTAGTTTTCAACAGCAGAGATTTGTATTAACATTGCTGTCTGACATTTGCAACATTGTTTCAATATTCCCATTCGATGTAGCATGCACAGTAATGAACGTGTTGGGATGAGACAGACAGGCAGGCAGCTTTTCTCAGCCAGTCGAAATCATGAATCAGCATAATGTTTTATGGATGTATACAAATAAACATCAATAGAAAACAGGTCAAACGAACTGAAGTGCAGCTCGGTTGCAGTCTGTCCAGCTTCAGTTTGAAGTGATTGTGTTAGCTGTGATGGCTAGCTCCTCTGAACAACAGTGTCCTGATGAGAGAGCACATTTTCTATGTCAGGTGAAATCGCACACCATTAGCTCATTGTTATGGATGTATCCAAGTAAATGGCATTATCATCTGTGGTGGCCTACGCCACTCGGCTTCGCCTCGTACACATTGACCGCAATGTGGTCAATGGTTCAAATGAGAACCCAAGAGGGCTGGGTATGGTCCCTTGGGTTTTCTAGAGCTACCTCTGCCCTGGACTACATGACAACAATTTGTATAACATGTAGTATGCCTGTCACCTTAGCGATCACATGTAGGACTTTGATTGTGTATGATTTGATTTATGTATAATTTTATTTCTATGTGATTTGACGGTATTATGTCATTTTGCTTTCAGTGGCAGTGCAGTATTCCTTGTTTACAATTAGAATGGGTGCAGTTTTAAGGGACCCCTGCTGCTTCATTATGATAAACATACCTTTCACCATACTTAACAATATCACAATTTGCTTGTGTTTGGGGGTTTTACGCCTTGTCTGATGATTAATGACTGACATATATGATTACATAACAATTTAGACTGATTATTCCTTCCCTTCATATTTTTCTTATCAGGCTTGGAAGAAGTTGGAGAGAGACCCGAGAGGACCAGGTTGTGCTTGTCATGACGTTCTACAGCCAGTAGAGGGAAATCTTCACCTAGGTAAGACTCAATATGGCAGAACTTCCTCTAAACACCTATCAACCTCTAAAAACCTGTGTCGATGTAAAATGAAAAAATAAACAAAAAAAGGCTTCAATCATTTCAATTTCCATGATAAGCGCTCAATTATTTATTAGGTTGTTGGCAATGCCCACTAATAGCAAACATTTCCAAAATGTCTTGAACAGAACCATTTGTGAAGCCAATAAAATGGTGCAAGAAATCCAAACCATAACTTTAAACAATTAATTCAAAGGCAAAGGCCTTTCATACTTAGTGATTTAAGATTTGAATACAAGGTAAATATTAATTCACGAAAATGTACACATGTAAGAAAAATATGTGTATCAAAATACTTGAAATGGATGGGCATTTGGCCAGGCCTCCTTTAATTCATCCTCTTTTAGTCATTCTTACACACATCTAGTCTAGTACAAAGTATTCAATCATTTACATCCCATTACTTGAAACCTTTAAAATCATATTCACCCAGTTATCCAACTTGTTTTAGATCAGAATATTGGCACTAAATGCTGTATTAAAGAAATGATGAGTCAGAGTGAAGACTTGCTTTTGGTCCCTCTAATAGTAATCAAAAACTATAGTATATCATAGTTTGTTTGACACTCATCAGTTGATGAAGTTTGATATCAAAGCCATTTGAGACATTGAGTCACTTGCACAAGTACTTCTTGCCTATCTTCATGATGTTGAGGTTTTGAAATCTTGCCTCTTGTAGCCTTGTTTCCATGTATGAACTTGTTTTAAACCAGTGAGCAGCATCATCCGATGACACGGTCTGTGTTTTCACCAATGCACACTCATTCATGCCCATCATCCATCCTGTTAGCATCCCCATTGCTAACGTTATCCCCCTCTCCATGCCCTATCGCCTCCACCTCTTCCTCCCCACTGTCTTCCTCCTTCTCTGGATGTGGTGGGGGCAGCTCCAGGACTGGAGGTGGGGACTGGGGAGGTAGGGGGATAGCCTCTCCCTTCTTGGCCAGCTCGGCCAGCTCTCGGGCAGAGGAGGTGGGGGTCGGGGTAGGGTAGGTGTGGTGGAAGGATTCATAGTCCACCTCGTAGAAGCCCTCCTCTAGGGAGAGCACAGGGGTGAAGCGTTCCCCCCACATGACCTCTGAGTCTAGGTAGGAGCTGCGCGCCTGGCATGTCATTCCTGGCGGGAGAGAGAAGGGAGAGGGAGACAGACATTACTGACATGAAATAGAGGATAGGAACTTTAAATGACTGTGTGATTGGGTATGATCTAAATGTTTATTTTAAAGCCCTTGTCATGGAACTATACTAAGACCTGGACTCAAGCTGCGTCGTTGTGATTTGTGGATCTAATTAAGATTCACTATGCTTTGTCTCCTCTACTTTAAATGAGCTGTACTCCTTTCATTGAACAAACATTTTTGGAAATAGGCTGAAGAGTGGTTCTAATACAGAGATGTGCATCTTCTCTTTCAATCACACACATGTACACACATCAAACACACAGATGCAGAAACGCATACAGATAGATAGATAAACACACACAAACACACACACCTTTCTGAATACATATATGTGTATTGCCTATAAAAAGCTTGTGAGCATTTTCATCCGATGCTCAAGTGAACCTTGAAGAGCCACATCAATTACAGTACATATTATCCACAGGAATGCTGAAACAAACCAACTGACTATGCACAGCCAGCACCAGGGGTATATCAAAGCAGACAGACCAATGTACACACACACACACACACACTAAGAGAAGTAAGGGGTTCCGGGTTGGATGATTCACAACCTTGTGATGTATCAACAGTTATTTTTTTCAGCAGCCATAATGTAAATATATACTGTATATCTTAATTTGCATTTCACCTGCAGCAAATGTATTAAATTATAATGAAATAGCTGTAATTCTTTGAATGTAAACAGCACACTAAATGAATTTAAAAAATACTGGCAATTCAATGGTATCATGTATACAGTGGGATGCCTACATACTGTGCCTGATGATGATATTTAATATACAATTAACATACCAATTAGCCTACGTATTTTCATGAAGCATTTAGAAAAACGAAACAAAGCCTTTGAGCATTGTGTGAATAAGAGATAAAAGCAGCTGTCACCCCTTCTGCCGCCCCGCCGGTCTACTAACCACCTGTCCTGGCAACCCACATTATGCACACCTGACAACCATCATTACGCACACCTGCTCCCCATCGTTATGTACACCTGGTCTTCAGTACTTTGATTACTTCCCTTTTATTTAGCCCTCAGTCTTCAGGCAGTCTTGGTTTTCATGCCCAGTACGCTACTCGTTTTGTATATCGTCATGTTCTTCCTTATTAAACTCACCAACTGCACTTGTTTCCTGACTCCCTGCTCCCATTCTTTAAGCACCTGAGAGATTAAAACCTCTTGAATCTAGGGGGCACTATTTTCATTTTTGGAAAAATAACGTTCCCAAAGTAAACGGGCTATTTTGTTAGGACAAGATGCTAGAATATGCATATAATTGACAGCTTAGGATAGAAAACTCTAAATTTTCCAAAACTGTAAAAATATTGTCTGTGAGTATAACAGAACTGATATTGCAGGTGAAAGCCTGAGAAAAATCCAATCAGGAAGTGACTCTTATTTAAAAACCTCTGCGTCCCTATTGAGCAGTGAGTGAGATATCAACCAGATTCCTTTTTTATTTTGAAAAATGAGCCTGAACGTCAACATTGCGTCAGTGGTCAGCTGGAGTCTCTCAGAGTGTTTTGTGCGTAAGAGACAAATGCGGCCATTGTTTCTCTCTTTCCACTAAGAAGCCATCTGTCCCGGTTGATATATTATCGAATAGATATTTGAAAAACACCTTGAGGATTGATTATAAACAACGTTTTCCATGTTTCTGTCGATATTATGGAGCTAATTTGGAATATTTTTTGGTGTTGTCGTGACTGCAATTTCCGGTCGAATTCTCAGCCAAACGTGAAGAACTAACAGAGTTATTCCGGCTACAAAAATAATATTTTTGGAAAAAAGGAACATTTGCTATCTAACTGGGAGTCTTGTGAGTGAAAACATCCGAAGCTCATCAAAGGTAAACGATTTAATTTGATTGCTTTTCGTGACCAGGTTGCCTGCTGCTAGCTAGGCATAGTGCTATGCTAGGCTATCGATAAATTCACACAAATGCTTGTCTTGCTTTGGCTGTAAAGCATATTTTCAAAATCTGCGATGACAGGGTGATTAACAAAAGGCTAAGCTGTGTTTCAATATATTTCACTTGTGATTTCATGAATATGAATATTTTCTAGTAATATTTATGTCCGTTGCGTTATGCTAATTAGTGTCAATTGATTACGCTCCCGAATGGGTAGTTACAAGATTGACAGCAAACCAGTAAACTCTTTCCTACTCCAGGCAAATCCCACTTCAAGGCCTGATTGGGTTTGATCCCCGAGGGAAAAGAGCAAAACAACAAACTGTTGTCGATAGATTAAACAAAATCAATAAAGCATCAGCTTTTATTTTGTCCTTTGACTAAACCGTCAATATTGACATGGGATACTGAGGAAAAAACAGCCCTTGCTGTGCGATGGATCAAACATTCTCCTTCTGTTAAATCAAAGTCTATATATTGAGTAGAATATCAAAACCAAATCTGAAGCAATAACACCCACACGGTCTGCATCCTCATAAACAAAATCGAAACTAAATTGCCTGCAGTATTATTTTATTTATTTAACCTTTATTTAACCAGGAAGGGCTCATTGAGATTAAAATCTCCTTTTCAAGAGCGCTCTGGCCAAAATAGGCAGCACTAAATCATTACAAAAAAATTACAGACAGACAACATGAAAAACTACAAGTAATCTAGTAAAAACCATTGAATTCACAAAAGTATAAAACAGCAAATTAAAAACATTGACAGGTCAGGGAATCAGCCTCAAAATCCTTCATCAGTGATTTAAAAACACCAATCGGGACAAGTTCTTCCAGTTTAAAAGTATTTTGTAAGGTGTTCCAAGACGATGGCGCAGAGTACAAAAAAGCCCTTTTACCAAATTCAATTCAGACATTTGGAACAGTTAGCAGGATAAAGTCCAGCGAACGAAGAGAATACCCACCACATTTCTGAACAATAAAAATCCACAAATAAAAAGGTAGTAAACCCAAAATGGCTTTGTAAATAAAAGTATACCAGTGCCTGAGCCTACGAGTGACTAGAGAAGGCCAGAACCCAAAGTGCAGTCGTGCGTAAGGGTTTTGCAGTTTAAAATAAATCTCAAAGTGCCATGGAAAAAGGTGTCAATTGATCTCAAACACTGAGCGGAAGCATTCATATATAAAATATCCCCATAGTCTAGTAAAGGCATAAATGTAGCTGATACGAGCCTCCTTCTGGCTTCAAAAGAAAAACAGTCCTTATTCCTAAAATAAAATCCCAATTTCAGCTTCAATTTTTTTGTAAATTGTTGAATATGCAATTTAAAAGAGAGGCCGTCATCAATTAAAATTCCAAGATATTTATATGAGGTTACAACCTCAATCTCCTTGACCTGACAGGTAGTAATAGGTGAAAGGTTCAGAGGTCTATTTCTTGCATTAGAAAACACCATTAGTTTAGTTTTGTCAGTATTGAGGATAAGCTTCAATTGACACAAGGTATGTTGAACAGTATAAAAAGCAGTATGTCTTTGAGCAGTAGTTCAGTTCACTGCCACCCCCCATTTTGGACCTAGAATCATTGACAGTGGGTGGGATGGGAAAAGGGAATTGGGTCATTCCATGAAGAGTGCCTTTTGTGTCCCTTTGATATTTTAAGTAGAAATTGTGCATCAATATTGAATTTTAAAAGCATGTTATATTAAATGAAGTGCCCTTTAATATAGACCATATGGATAATTCAATTAATCCACATTTTAAAATGAGTAAAGGCTTGCTCATGTGCCAAAATCCAAAATCTGCCAACCCTGTCACTTCTAGGAAGATTTTAACCCACTTATCCCCAAAATGTCTCCAAGTTTCATCATCATTATAAAGCCCTAGTCATTTCTGAAGATTATTATTTATTTTATATGACTAGTGATTCATTTACATCTGTCCTGCATTTTAAGGTCAACCCTGTTACGTGAACTGAACTCTCATTTTAACATGGTGAAACTATTCCCTTTTAAACAGAAACATTGAACATCTAATAGTCAAATCCTAGAGTAAAAGCAGGTGAGCTGGTTCTAATCTTCTGAGCCATGTTCTGGTGTTTTGTGGTGGAAAACTGAAAGGGCCGATCATAACACGTCAACCCTGTTACCCATAGATAGGCAGGCTAGAATAACACGTCAACCCTGTTACCCAGAGATAGGCAGGCTAGAATAACACGTCAACCCTGTTACCCAGAGATAGGCAGGCTAGAATAACACGTCAACCCTGTTACCCAGAGATAGGCAGGCTAGAATAACACGTCAACCCTGTTACCCAGAGATAGGCAGGCTAGAATAACACGTCAACCCTGTTACCCAGAGATAGGCAGGCTAGAATAACACGTCAACCCTGTTACCCAGAGATAGGCAGGCTAGAATAACACGTCAACCCTGTTACCCAGAGATAGGCAGGCTAGAATAACACGTCAACCCTGTTACCCAGAGATAGGCAGGCTAGAATAACACGTCAACCCTGTTACCCATAGATAGGCAGGCTAGAAATGTTTTAACAAAACCATTTGTTTGTATAGCTTGCATTCAATTGCCACTCCCTGTTGCACACAACAAGCTTCATTCCCCCTGTCACATGGGGATTTATGGCGGATTTAAGAAGAAATTGTCAACCTGTCACGTTGGTATAAAGAGATTCAGGAGACAGACGCAGGAATGTGTAATAGGGTTTTGTATTTTACCCAAATTACGGCGTGCCGTGTAAAGGCACGGGGACGAAGACCAAACAAACACGTAACAAAACACAGGGTAGAAACTCATAACAAAAGAGAGAGGAGTACCTCGAATAAATAGCACACTCAAACAATGATTTAACACACGGGACGAGACCTGTAATCATCTGTGCAATCCACAAGGGCACGAAAGCCCAAAACACACAGCACAGATACTCACACGCACCAACGGACATGGTCACAATAATCAACCCCACCATGGTGAACAAAGGGCACATATATACAAATATAATCAGTGGGAATAGGGACCAGGTGTGCACAATGAAAGTTCCAGAGGGATCCGTGACACAACCCTGTTACGTTCAACTCTGTTACTTTATTTTGCACTTAATAGGCACTTACTATAGTGTATATATATATATTTCTTTATCCTCTTGAGATGGGAAAACAAGTTTTTATTCAATTGAAAATGTGCTCTTTATGACAGAATTAGGTCAAATCAAACATTTATTTTGACCAAGTTACACATCACAAAGGGCACCAAATTGGTAGAACGACCCAATTCAATCACCATTCCAACCTGAATTCCCTCAACGTCTTCTACTCATTTAATTTCCCAGAGGCTGTACTATTGACAGGTCTGGGATTCTCTCACAAACACACAGACGGGCTTCCCTGGAGTCCCTGCTGCTTCTCACAGCTGCCAGAAGACCCTAATAGAGGATATTAGCATACAGGACAATGCTGTGGCCATTTAGGATAGTGTAATTGCAGTCCTTGTCAAGTGCATTCACAGCCAACGTTAATTGGTGATACCCTGCAAAGTCTCAAGTGATTCCTGTTGACTGCATCCTCTTTATCCCACCAAGTGAATGAATGCTTATAAACAGGGTCACACAAACCTGCACTAGATTCTCATATTATATGTTAAAGTACCTGTAATTATAGTTCTATTAATGTTATTTTAATAATAATTTTCTACATCATTATGATTACAATAAAAAACTCTCCAGGTAGAAGTTTGTCGGCACAGATCTAGGATCAGCTTACCCTCCACCAGAATGAATCTTCATCATTAGGCATGAAATGCAAATCTGACCTTAAATTAGAAGAACCCACCTGTGGCTTCCACCATGCCCTCCAGGATGACCACTACCTCAAACTCCTCTCTCTCCAGCTGTTCCTGTGAGATTTCCCAGAAGGGACTGCCCTCGTTGAACTCGTGACAGATGATGAGTGGCGACACCAGGAAGAGCCTGTCGTCCCCCGTATCGAAGCCCACATTGATATCCGTCTGATTGAGAGGGATAAACTCCCCTTCCTTGGTCTGCTTGGAGCGGATCAGCTTAGCCCGGATGGAGGCCTCCACGATGTGTGAGTTCCTCAGGTCTCCGACCCTGAACATCAAACACAGCTTGCTGTCCCTCACAGAGATCACCGCCTTGTGGGAGAACATGAGCGTCTCGGCTCGCTGCTTGGGCTGGGAGATCTTGACGAACATGCATCCCACCATGAAGGCATTGACAATGGAGCCCAGGATGGCCTGGACTAAAAGCAGGAGAATCCCCTCTGGGCATTTATCAGTGATGACCCGGTAGCCGTAGCCGATGGTGGTCTCCGTCTCGATGGAGAAGAGAAAGGCGGAGACGAAGCCGTTGAGGTTGTTGACGCAGGGTATCCAGTCTCCATCGTCGGTGTGGTCCAGGTCTCCGCGGATGTAGGCGATGAGCCACCACATGAGACCGAAGAACACCCAGGTGGTTGTGTAGACCAGGGTGAACACCAGCAGGTTAAAGCGCCACTTCAGGTCCACCAGGGTAGTGAAGATGTCTGTCATGTAGCGGTATTTCTCGCGCACGTTGCCGTGATGCACGTTGCACTTGCCGTCCTTCTCCACGTAGCGCTGGCGCCGTTTCCTCAGGGTACGTCCTGAACGGTTGGAACCTTTACCGCCCCCACCTTGCCTGCCGCCCACCACCATGGTCCGGTCTGTGGGCACCTGTGTGTTGTTCGTGTGAGAGAAAGAAAGAAAGATATATAGAAAGGAAAGAAAGAAAGAAAGAAAGAAAGAAAGAAAGAAAGAAAGAAAGAAAGAAAGAAAGAAAGAAGAGGGTTAATGACTGTGTGATTTAACAAAGTAAGTTATTGCTAAATTGATCACTTCCATCAAAACTTCCTTCACCTTGTTTTTGGTAGTATCCCATCTTGGTTTTGACAGCTTTTGGTCCTGTTTCTCCACATCCTGTCCAAAACGCCCTTTGAAGCAATTCATGGCCTCAAAGCTTTGGGCCACAGTCGCTGTTTCTGGCCCCAAACAGTACGCTTTCTAGCTGGAAAACATAAAAGCATATTTACATGAAAGATTATTCAAAGTCCACTGTGTAGCGGACTAGCGACAAACCTGTGATATTTCACGTCAAACTGAAATGAGGTGTGGTGGTTTTTTAGTAACACCAGAAATCCATCATAAAATATAAAAGAGCTAACGCAAGCTTTTATGAACAGCTCTCCATATCAACTCATTATTGCTGTTCACCTCTGTCAGCCTGGACAGGCAAGGGTCAGAGACATGGTTCATTTCTGCCATTGATCGCCAACAGCAGACACCCTCAAGCCAAACAGAGAACATGCCAGTAATTCATTATGCTCAGAACCACTTCACAGTTTTAAATCCCATCTTCCCACATACACACTGGGGCACAAACACTGGCACGCACGCACGCACACACACACACACACCACATGACCCTCTCTTTTTCACAGCTAACTATGTGACTCCTGGCTCACTGTAGAAAGGATCAAGTGAAACCCTTTTAAGTGAATCTGCCTCATTATGCCTTTTGTCATCCTCCCAAATCGCTCCAGTCAATCCAGATCTATCCACCACAGCGGTGTGTGACTTGCAAGATTCTAAAGATGAGAACGACTGAACTTCAGATGGGTTGTAGCCTACTGGAGATGTAGATTGCATAATCAGCAGACTTATCTCAGTTAGTTGCACTGCGACTTGCAATGTCTGCCACCAGCAAAACAAAACAACTCAGCTTCCTCATTTGTCGTTATGTAGATTTGAGGGAGTATAACAGATGTAATGTGAGAGGGAGTGAGCTTCAGGGTTACATAGTCCAAGGATACTGCTCCATGGCCATGTGCTCCTTTGTATTGACAGGAGTTCAAAGCTCCTCGTTCTAGTCTCCTGTGGTCAGTGTGGGGGGCAGGGGAGGGGACAGGGCAGAAAGCCACACTCTCTCTCTCTCAGCAACACTCTCACAATCTCACTGACCTCATGTCAGCTCGTTGCACTGCTGTAGTTATAAATGTCTACAAGCAGCGTTTAAGATAAACTAATGACAAGAGTGAGTGTGCGTGTCCGTGTGTGTACGTATGTGTGTACCAGTGTAGGCTCCTCAGAGGAGGAAGGGGAGGACCATCTTACTCAGTGAATGTCAGAAAAATGTAAAATAATGAAACATTAAAAATGGTATCATTTTAGACAAAACCTAACTAAATATATTCACGTCACCAAATACCTGATTAAAACACACTGTTTTGCAATGAAGGGCTACAGTTGTCTCAACAACACACTTTAGGCTATTACTATGGTGTAGCCAGAGGACAACTATTCCCCATCTTCCTCTGGCAACATTGACTTCAATACAAAACCTAGGAGGCTCGAAGGCCTCACCCCCCCTTCCATAGACCTACATGGTAATTATGACCACTTCCGGAGGACATCCTCCAACCAATCAACACTTTTGCAATATGAACAGACATGTTGTCCATCAAATCATAGGATTAGGATCAGAGAACGAGCCTAGTGTGTTGTATTGGGGTTGTGCCACAGAGCATTATGGGGGTTCTATGTGTTGAGAATCTTGGTGAGTTGGTGACATATTGGATAGAGATTGACAGTGAAGTTTAATAGTTGAGAATTTTTAGGATATTATTCCATTCAAATTCATTTTTTCAAACTACAGGAGATACAGGAGGTAGATTATATGTTGTTTTCTTGGTTTTAGAACTTTATTTTTGTGTGGAGTTAGTGCAATTTATTTCAATTTGCCTTGCTAACTTTAGTAGCAAGTACTAACATCGCTCCCGAGTGGTGCAGTGGTCTAAGGCATCTCAGTGCTAGAGGAGTCACTACAGACCCTGGTTCGATACTGGGCTGTATCACAACCGGACGTGATTCAGGGGGCCCATATGGCGGCGCATAATTGTCCCAGCGTTGTTTGGGTTAGATTTGGCCGGGGTAGACCGTCATTGTGTTGGGCCAGGGATTGAAAGGTTGCTGGATCAAATCCCCGAGCTGACAAGAAAAATATCTGCCCCTGAACAAGGCAGTTAAACCACTGTTCCCCGGTACGCCGTCAATGTAAATATGAATTGTTCTTAATTAATTTGCCTCGTTAAAAAAAGGTGAAATATATATATAGTTAATGAAAATACTCTGATCCGGTATTTAGGCTATTTATCAAAAAATACACATAAAAAAATACACATAATCACTCTGGACAGGCACAAGCAAAAACTCATTACATAAATGTTTCAGCAGCCTAGGCTCCACCTAAACATTAGAGATTTGACATGCTGTATGGGATGAAAATTAGATTTTTTTTCAGTCTGATCAACTGTAGGCTACTAATAATAGCAGGTGCATACAGCCTATGCGCACTGTCCATCTGGTCTGGGTAAACAAATTGGTAATGTTATGTATATATAGCCCATTTGTTTGTCAGAAGAAAATGTGAATGTGATCAAATTTGATTTATATTCAAACTTGGGCTGGCTATGCTGCCTATACCTTTTCAATCCAAAATGATTAACTGGAATTAATCAATCAACATAATAATGATGACATAGACCGTGAGTTAATTTTTAATGAGGCCTACAGTTGCAAACATGCATAAAGAAAAGCTCAGCTGTCACGTCCTGACCTTAGTTCCTTTTTTTATGTCTCTATTATAGGTTGGTCAGGGCGTGAGTTGGGGTGGGCATTCTATGTTTTGTTCTATGTTCGTATTTCTATGTGTTTGGCCTGGTATTGTTCCCAATCAGAGGCAGCTGTCAATCATTGTCTCTGATTGAGAACCATATGTAACAGTATAATTTGGTCCTCTCCTTCTTCCAATGACGACAACCGTTACATCAGCCCTGTGAGTTCTATTGTCTATCAGTTGTTGTCTCTGTGTCTGGGTAGAGGAAACTCCCCTGTTAGTCTAGTGTCAGTATAATTATTATGAACAAGTGTAAGGTTGCTGCAGTTTGACAGGGTTTTCTTCATGAGTAAAAAAAAACAAACGTGACCTGATTAGAAAAACTGGTCCCATCATAGCCCATATAAAACCTTTTTACAATAGTTCTGTAGCTCAGCCTGGTCTCATAGACCAGATGTAATCACTGTCATATCCTATAGGGTCCAGGCCCCAGGGAGAACCATTTTTCCAAGGGCTTTATTCAGGAATGTTTCTTGGGCTACTTTGTGTCAAATGGGTGAGATGCACAGACTGTTTGACTTTGTGAATTCATGGAGAAACTTGTTGTCCAAACCTACGATGGTGCAGCTGTAATGGAATGTATATGCTATTTACAGCTAAGTCCCCTCCTGTACCCTGATTAAGAGGTGATGACCACTCCACTAACATTGCCAACTCTTTCCTGACATGAACTGAAGCCATGTCTCATGTGCCCACTCATCCACTGGCACATTGAATGTTTCCTCTCCAGGCACTGAGTAGCCCTGTTAATTTTCTCTCGTTACTGTATGTAGAGTCAATCACATACACAAAAACAATCACATTATTAAACATCAATGATTTTACTCATTGTATGGACTAACTCATTCTTAGCTATTGTGTCTAACTGTGTAGTGTGTTGTTGTTTTGACTTCCCAGTCAAATCCTGTCCTGGTATCAGTGGAAGAGTTGAGCTCTTCTCCAACACCATCCATCCACGATGAGCCTGTCCTGCACTGAAGGCTATGAACACCTCAACCCCTGTCCTGCACTGAAGGCTATGAACACCTCAACCCCTGTCCTGCACTGAAGGCTATGAACACCTCAACCCCTGTCCTGCACTGAAGGCTATGAACACCTCAACCCCTGTCCTGCACTGAAGGCTATGAACACCTCAACCCCTGTCCTGCACTGAAGTCTATGAATACCTCAACCCCTGTCCTGCACTGAAGTCTATGAACACCTCAACCCCTGTCTTGCACTGAAGGCTATGAACACCTCAACCCCTGTCCTGTACTGAAGGCTATGAACACCTCAACCCCTGTCCTGCACTGAAGGCTATGAACACCTCAACCCCTGTCCTGCACTGAAGTCTATGAACACCTCAACCCCTGTCCTGCACTGAAGGCTATGAACACCTCAACCCCTGTCCTGCACTGAAGGCTATGAACACCTCAACCCCTGTCCTGCACTGAAGGCTATGAACACCTCAACCCCTGTCCTGCACTGAAGGCTATGAACACCTCAACTCATGTCTCATATCCTCATTCAATCACTGCTGTGATCCCTTTCCAACAGAGTGGAAGTAGCCCTTTCATTCCCACCTTTCTCAATGGTTCTCTCTCAGTTCAGCAGTGTCATAGCTTAAAACATCTTTACAGGGCACAGAGCTTCTGGAACAAAACACCCAACACTTGAAATAAATAGATCTTAATTATAGAGTAGAGTGGCAAATTAATGGTCGGGGGGCACATTGAAGGTGAATGCTCAAATAATCTTTCTTTTGAGCCAGACTGCCCCCGTTCTATAAACTACCAACCAGCATTTATAATTGACAAATAATTCATCATTACCAACACCACCTACTCTCAGCATATTTCCCCTATGACCCCTATTTGACAGCAGAGATTCATTAAGTTCCTGAGTTTAGATGTTGAGATGAAAACATTCTCTGCCACACACACACACTCCCGATTAAACCTCTTTGAAGTTATACGCTTAAAACGATCAGCCTCCATTCCCCATGCTCTGTCCAGTGGTAAAACACTGGCAGTAGGTGTGGGTGTGATGAGGAGTTGACTGTTAGTCAGCAGCAAATGTGTGAAAGCTGAAAGCCATATTTATGATGCAGGTCTCTGTGGGGTATGTGGGGGGAGGACAGGCAGAGACAGACGGAACACGCTGGGAGGCCACAAATCAGCCACTGATCCATCTAGAGGTGGGCCCGCCTGACGAGAGAAGATTAAAGAGACAAGGGGACAACATGCTGCATACATGTATGACTGGGAAGAGAGACATTAGCCAAGGACTGGCAGGGGACGGAGAGCAAGGGAATGAGGGAGGGGGACAAGAAAACAAACAGAGAGAACGAAGTAGATAAAGAGATATAGGAAAGGGAAATGAGAGAGGTAGAAAAACAAATGAGGAGTGAAAATGAGAAGGAAAGAGAGTAAGGAGTAGTGTTGGACAGGGCAAAAGGCAAGGATGATAGTGTTGATTGGCGAGCAGATCAGTCGAGTAGAGGGTTTCAGGAAGGGAGACAATGAGAGAGACCGTAAAGAATAGTTTAATAGGGCCAGAAAGAGAGCTTGAGAGAAGGGGTTAATGGTTTGAAAGGAAATGACAGGTGTGGTTGGAAAGGTCAGAGAAGAGAGGCTAGAGGGAAGATGATGACTGGCTGTAGAGGCTGGAGCAGCCAGGTGTGAAGTGAATCGGTGAGTGCTAGGCCTAGTGTTGACACCAGTACCACTACTGCTAGTAGCAGTGTGTGTGTTTTTACAGGCTTCTCTCCAAGTTTGCATTCTGATCACAGTAGCTTCCCCAGAGGCTCAGTCAACCAACATGGCTTAATCCTAAAGACAGGACTGACCTGAGTTCAGAGTAGCCAGGCAGCATCTGCTTCCTCAGCACAGCTCCACTGGCACAGCATGTTACAGCACTAATGCCACCCAGAATAAAGAATAGTTCTGTCAGGGATAAGGGATGGAGGCCAGCCTGTTGGAATGAAATGTCATGTCACCAGTATGAGGAAAAGATGAAGTCTCATTCTCTGTGTCGCCTATGTGAGAATCTTGTCATGAGCACCAGTGATTCTCTACTTTTTTCTTATTATTTTCGCACTCCATTTATCACTCTCCCCTGCTCCTCAGTCTCTTTCCATAGTCACTTTTCTCATTTCATCTGGGTTCCCATTTTGGCTCAGGATGATGAGGGTATAATGGCCTCATTTTAAGACTAATGCTTTATAATGATGAAATGACCTGTCCAGTACAAACGGAGAGCCAAAGACAGACAGACACAGACACAGACAGACAGACAGACAGACAGACAGACAGACAGACAGACAGACAGACAGACAGGCTGGCTGGCTGGCTGGCTGGCTGGCTGGCTGGCTGGCTGGCTGGCTGACAGGACAGGACAGGACAGGACAGGACACTCCCCTCAGCCATTAAATTACATAGCCAAAGAGAACAGTAGTTGGGAGAGAGAATGAGTAGACGGGAATTAAAGAATAGTACAAGAAATCAGACGTGAAAAGAAAGAGAATGGAGTGGAGATAATTAGGAAGTGTTGAGGCTGAAACGAGAGCCAGGCAGACTCACTGCATTCCCACTTCACACTGTAGTCTACACCCCATCTTTAAAGGCTTTGTACCACACTTAAACACTCTGCCCTTGAGAGAACTTCCTCTTAGGAGGGCAGAGAATTAGTTGAAATGTCTATTTTTATTTTAAAACAGCTTGTGTAGGTAGCATCATTAGATATGAGCATAATCATTTACATGGTGAGACATGATCTTAAATGTCCCTATTAAATGTTCTCTATTGCTCCTCTATTATTCCTCAAGCAAGAGGGGAGGCCGATGACATCACAGATTCCCATTAGACCAACTCCTTGAATGCCCTACTCCTTGAAGTTTGCAGTTTTGTCTAAAAAACACTATATTGCTCAAAACAGATTTTTTTTTACCCCTTAGTGTGTGTACTTTACAGTATTTATACTTGAGACTTTTCAACAGTTAAAGTTAGCTGGAGGACGTCTTTAACTAATTTGATATCAAATCCAATTAGATTTGTCACATGCGCCGACGACAACAGGTGTAGTCCCTACCGTGAAATGCTTACTTACAAGCTATTAACCAACAATACAGTTTTAAGAAAATAGAGTTAAGAAAATATTTACTAAATAAACAAAATTTACAAAAATATATAACAATAACGAGGCTATATACAGGTGGTACCGGTGCCGAGTCAATATGTGGGGGGTACAGGTTAGTCGAGGTAATTTGTACATGTAGGTACAGTAGGGGTAAAGTGACCATGAATAGATCATAAACAGCGAGTAGCAGTAGCGTAAAAACAAAGGGGAGTCAAAGCAAACGGTCTGCTGTTCTCTCTGCCGTGCGGTAGAAGAGAGAACAGACTATTTTTTATAGGTATATATTTAAAAACATTTACCAGGCAAGACAGTTAAGAACAAATTATTGTTTACAATGATGGCCTATCCCGGCAAAAACTGGACGACGCTGGGCCAATTGTGCTGCTCT
The DNA here is from genome assembly GCF_036934945.1 of Oncorhynchus masou masou. Taxonomy (NCBI): domain Eukaryota; kingdom Metazoa; phylum Chordata; class Actinopteri; order Salmoniformes; family Salmonidae; genus Oncorhynchus; species Oncorhynchus masou. The sequence continues at coordinate 72,263,919 of NC_088240.1, forward strand.
ATGGGACTCCCAATCATAGCCGGATGTGATGCAGCCTGGATTCAAACCAGGGGCTGCAGTGACACCTGTTGCACTGAGATACAGCGCCTTAGACCGCTGCGCCACTCTATGACTTGGGTGACTGGAGTCTTTGACAATTTTTTGGGCCTTCCTCTGACACCGCCTAGTATATAGGTCCTGGATGGCAGGAAGTTTGGCCCCAGTGATGTACTGAGCTGTACGCACTACCCTCTGTAGCTCCTTACGGGCAGTTGCCATACAAGGTGGTGATGCAACCAGATGCTCTCGATGGTGCAACTGTCAAACTTTTTGTGGATCTGGGGACCCATGCCAAAGTTTTTAAGTCTCATGAGGGTGAAAAGTTGTTGTCGTGCCCTCTTCACAACTTTTTTGGTATGTTTGGACCATGATAGTTTGTTGGTGATGTGGACACCAAGGAATTTGAAACTCTCGACCCACTCCACTACAGCCCTGTCGATGTGAATGGGGGCATGCTAGGCCCTCCTTTTCTTGTCGTCCACAATCATCGCCTTTGTATTGCTCACATTGAGGGAGAGGTTGTTGTCCTGGCACCACACTGCCAGGTCTCTGACCTCCTCCCTATAGGCTGTCTCATCATTGTCGGTAATCAGGCCTACCACCGTTGTGTCGTCAGCAAACATGATGACGGTGTTGGAGTCATGCTTGGCCATGTAGTCGTGGGTGAACAGGGAGTACAGGAGGGGACTAAGCACGCACCCCTGAGGGGCCCCCGTGTTGAGGATCAGCGTGGCAGATGTGTTGTTGCCTACTCTTACCACCTGGAGGGTGGGTCGTCAGGAAGTCCAGGATCCAGTTGCAGAGGGAGGTGTTTAGTACCAGGGTCCTTAGCTTAGTGATGAGCTTTGTGGGCACTATGGTGTTGAACACTGAGCTGTAGTCAATGAATAGTATTCTCACATAGGTGAACATTTTGTCCAGGTGGGAAAGGGCAGTGTGGAGTGTGATTGAGATTGGGTCATCTGTGGATCTATTGGGGTGGTATGCGATTTGGGAGTCGGTCTACGGTTTTCAGGATGATGGTGTTGATGTGAGCCATGACCAGCCTTTCAAAGCACTTTATGGCTATAGACGTGTGTGCTACGGGGTGGTAGTCATTTAGGCAGATTACCTTCGCTTTCTTGGGCACAGCAACTATGGTGGTCGACTTGAAACGTAGATATTACTGACTCGGTCAGAGAGAGGTTGAAAATGTCAGTGAAGACACTTGCCAGTTGGTCCGTGCATGCTCTGAGTACACATCCTGGTAATCCGTCTGGCACGGTGGCCTTGTGAATGTTGACCTGTTTAAAGGTCTTGGTCACATCAGCGACGGAGATCTTGATCACCCGGAACAGCTGGTGCTCTCATGGGTGCTTCAGTGTTGCTTTCCTCGAAGCGAGCATAAAAGGCTTATAGCCCGTCTGGTAGGCTCCCCTCACTGGGCAGTTCGCGGCTGGGTTTCCCTTGTAGTCCTGCCACATCCTACGAGCATCAGAGCCGGTGTCATAGGAGTCAATCTTAGTCCTGTATTGATGCTTTGCCTGTTTGATGGTTCGCCTGAGGGCATAGCGGGATTTCTTTAAGCGTTCGGATTAGTGTCCCGCTCCCTGAAAGTGTCAGCTTTAGCCTTTAGCTTGGTGCGGATGTTGCCTGTAAACCATAGCTGCTGATTGGGATATGTACATACGGTCACTGTAGGGACGACGTTGTCGATGCACTTATTGATGAAGCCACTGAATGAGGTGGTATACTCCTCAATGCCGTTGGATGAATCCCGGAACATATTCCAATCTGTGCTAGCAAAACAGTCCTGTACAATATCATCCGCGTCATCTGATCACTTCCGTATTGTACGAGTCACTGGTACTTCTTGCTTTAGGTTTTGCTTGTAAGCAGGAATCAGGAGGATAGAATTATGGTCAGATTTTCCAAATGGAGGGCGAGGGAGAGCTTTGTACTCTGTGTGGAGTAAAGCTGGTCTACAGTTTTTTTCCCTATGTTTGCACATGTAACATGTTGGTAGAAATGAGGTGAAATGGATTTAAGCTTGCCTACATTTAAATCATCAGCCACTAGGAGCGCCGCTTCTGGATGAACATTTTCTTGTTTGCTATTGGCCTTACAGCTCATTAAGTGCCAACGCCGGTTTGTGGTGGTAAATAGACAGCTACGAAAAATATAGATGAAAACTCTCTTGGTAGATAGTGTGATCTACAGCTTATCATGAGGTACTATACCTCAGGCGAGCAACACCTCGAGACTACCTTAATATTAGACATCGCGCACCAGCTGTTATTGACTGCCTGGTGATGCCACCAGGCACACCAAAACTCCCTCCCACCAAAACAGGCTGACATTTCAGGCTGTCTATTCAAACAGCTGTTAAGCTGAATGTGAATGATCATTATTTTCACAATTTCAGTATTATTCCAGCCTCTTAGTGTGGAAATATATATAAAACACAGGAAAGTACAGTTTTGACTGCACTGGGGCTTTAATGAGACTTCCTGGCTATGATTTAATCATGTATCACAGTAAGCCTTTGTCTCATATAGAGTACCAGTCAAAAGTTTGGACACCTACTCACTCAAGGGTTTTTCTTTATTTTTTTTACTATTTTCTACATTGTATAATAATAGTGAAGACATCAAAACTATGAAATAACACATGGAATCATGTAGTAACCCAAAAAAGTGTTAAAGAAATCTAAATATATTTTAGAATCTTAAAGGAGCCACCCTTTGCCTTAATGACAGCTTTTCACACTCTTGGCATTCTCTCAACCAGCTTTATGAGGAATGTTTTTCCAACAGTCTTGAAGGAGTTCCCACATATGCTGAGCACTTGTTAGCTGCTTTTCCTTCACTCTGTAGTCCAACTCATTCCAAACCATCTCAATTGGGTTGAGGTCAGGTGATTGTGGAGGCCAGGTCATCTGATGCAGCACTCCATTACTTTGCTTGATCAAATAGTCCTTACACAATCTGGAGGTGTGTTTTCAGTCATTGTCCTGTTGAAAAACAAATGATAGTCCCGCTAAGCGCAAACTAGATGGGATGGTGTATCGCTGCAGAATGCTGTAGTGGCAATGCTGGTTAAGTGTGACTTGAATTCTAAATAAATCACAGATTGTGTCACCAGCAAAGCACCCTCACACCTCCTCCTCCATGCTTCACGGTGGGAACCACACATGCGGAGCTCATCCGTTCACCTACTCTGAGTCTCACAAAGAGACAGCAGTTGGAACCAAAAATCACAAATTTGGATTCATCAGAACAAAGGACAGATTTCCACAGGTCTAATGTCCATTGCACGCGTTTCTTGGACAAGCAAGTCTCTTCTTACTATTGCTGTCCTTTAGTAGTAGTGGTTTATTTGCAGCAATTCGACCATGAAGGCCTGATTCAAGCAGTCTCCTCGGCACAGTTGATGTTGAGATGTGTCTGTTACTTGAACTCTGTGAAGCATTTATTTGGACTGCAATCTGAGATGCAGTTAACTCTAATGAACTTATCCTCTGCAGCAGAGGAAACTTTGGGTCTTCCTTTTCTGTGGCGTTCCTCATGAGAGCCAGTTTCATCATAGCGCTTGATGGTTTTTGCAACTGCACTTCAAGAAACTTTCAAAGTTCTTTACATTTTCCTGACTTTTTTGGTTACTACATGATTCCATATGTGTTATTTCATAGTTTTGATGTCTTCGCTATTATTCTACAATGTAGAAAATAAAAATAAAGAAAAACCCTGGAATAAGTATGTGTGTCCAAACTTTTAACTGGTGCTGTAATGGTTTTCTTCCATTGAAGGAGAGGACCAAAGTGCAGCGTGGTAAGTCTCCATAGTATTTATTTAAACACAAAAACTGAACACTCCATACAAAAACAATAAACGTAACGTGAATAACCAAAACCGAAAACAGTACCGTGTGGTGTAAAACACAGACACGGAAACAATCACCCACAAAAACACAGTGAAACCCAGGTTACCTAAATATGATTCTCAATCAGAGACCACTAACAACACCTGCCACTGATTGAGAACCATACTAGGCCAAACACAGAAAAACAACCTAGACACACAAAACATAGAATGCACACCCAGCTCACGTCCTGACCAACACTAAAACAAGGAAAACACAAAATAACTATGGTCAGAACGTGACAGGTGCTGTACATCATTACTGATGAATACTGACAGTAAAGGCCCCCTGGATGTTACATATTTCAAATATACATACTGCAACATACATTTGCTTCTCCATAAAAGGCCAACAGACCATGATTCAACCCGCTCCATACATCTGCCATTGACAGTAGTGCGTGACACACTGACTAATTTAGGGTTACAAAAATCCTGGAACTTTCAATAAATTCCCTGGTTTTCCCGAAATCCTGGTCAGAGGATTCCCGGAATCAGGAAAGAATAAGCAGGAAATCCAAAATCCTCCAACATGGATTTCTGGAAAACCAGGGAATTTATTGAAAGTTCCCAGAATTTTGCAACCCTAGTCACTGTCACATCATGGTCGATTGGCTTTAGTTTGGACTGAGGGTCAGAGGGAGTCAGGTTCCGTGCAGGGTCTCCCAGGGGCTTTGCTCAACATATTTGGGCTCCTCAAATATACCGCAAGCCCCCTTGTTATTGTCCCAGGGCATGGGATGTAATGGTCAGCTACAAATGCACTGCAAAGAATACTAGTGTACGAGTGTTCAGAATGGATGTTTTTTTTTGTTCAGGAAGATGGTTGATACCTGCGAGTGATTTACTGCTCTAGAATTGGCACTTGTTTCAAACCCACTATGGGAGCTTATTTTACAATAAACAATCCTGGTGTTCCCTTGGGTAAATAAGCACGGTACCGTGGGAGGTCCTGCCGCTTCCCGCGGTTAGTATCTTTAATTAAAGCCTCAGGTTAGGTTTTGTCCTGTTTTAGTCTACACTTCCTCCGCACACAGAATACAAATTGACAGAATTAAATGGTATAAACTTATTTGCTCTTCACAGCGATTGTGTCGTAAACCACTTCTGACATTCATTTGAGGGCAATTTGAAAGTGAAAAGGACAACTCAATACGTGATCCTCTCCTCCGCCAACGCACGGTACTCTGCTGAGTGCGGCTGATAATGGGCTGTGGTGGCTGAGCATGAGCAGTAAGCTAGGGCAGCACCTCTGTATTCTTAATCAAATCACTGTCATTGCCAACACCTATAGCCCCTAATATTCTCCCAATATTTCTCCCTCGCTGCCTCGTTTCCACCCCAATGAACTCAAATTGACAAGTTCAGGCAGATGAGGGATACAAGCAAACCCTTTAATTTATGTTAGGGAAATAGAATGCCAGCCAGCGATAGGTTGAATGATGATGGGATAAGGAGGTGGGAGAGAGAGAATGTTTAAACCTTGAATGGAACAAATGTTCTCTCTGTGAACCGTATAGGTTAAGTTTAGAATCACAAAAAATGTATGCAGAGTTTTGTAGTTAACATCATTAATGGAAAGTAAATATGAAAAATATATTATGAGGTTACGGCTGTTGGTGAACTGAACAATGTCCAAAGCCAAACCTGGCAGACTGACATGGTTAGAGTCAGATGCTTCATGCCCCTGACATGGTAATAGTCAGAGGAGTCATGCCCATAGGGGACACAGTGGCACGTGGCCCTCAGATCACATTCCTTTCAATCTTTTACCCAGATTTTAGCAGAGATGCAGAGAAGCATATTTTGTTTCTTTAAAAAATAACCCCCATTCAGGAAGATACAGTTTAAGAGGTATGCTTAGAATATGCAGGAAAATGTATTTAAAATAGAATTAAGCATAATGATTATGACTCTAGATTGCAGGAAAAAGCTGGTTTAGGTGTTTGAAAAATGAAAAATTCTCCAACTGGTGTTAACATAATATTATAAACCGGATAGTTTGGCTCCTGGATGCTGATTGGCTGAAAGTGGTATGACAAAAAATGTATTTTTACTGTTCTAATAACGTTGGTAACCAGTTTCTAATAGTAATAAGGCACCTCAGGGGTTTGTGGTATATGGCAACTCCACATTGCGTCATGCGTAAGAACAGCCCTTAGCCATGGTATATTGGCCATATACCACACACCCTCATGCCTTATACTTGTTTCTGATTGGCTTGAAGGGCATTCTAGAGTGTGCATTATTTCCCTATAACGCACAGTAGATTTGCACGGTAGAATTCAATGGCTATAGTTAATTCTTACATATTCTATGTTTGAGCTGCTTTGAAAGCAAAGGTTGAAACGAAAACATTATTGACATTGTTGAATTGGATTTTCAAAATGGCAAGCTAGGGTTAGCTAAACTAGCAAGTCTGTTTGTTTAGTCACCATGGCAACTACTGTAGCTATCTAGTAAACTTGCTAGCTACTTCAGTGGATGGTGAAGGGATAATAAACTCGGGGCGCTATATGTTCTCTGGAAAAGAATCCAACTCCACAGAAGGTCAGTTCCACTTTCCATATCCGTCATTATTTTCCATAGAACGCATAGCCCCTTAATTGATTACCCCTTAGGTGTAGGCATGCATGCCAAGTCATTTAATTCAATTAGAAATAGAATACAAATCACAATGCTGTAAAACAGACACAAAACAAATTGATTGGAAAGGTATACATCCCTAGAATAAAACAGAGGCTATTTCTGCACTGGCCAGAAAATATTATCACTGAAATGGCCTTGAAGAAACAACAGAAACTTAACATTTTCAGAGCTCACTTATATACTTCTTGGGAGTTTCCTAATGCATTTTAGCTGAAAGTTCTTGATAGAATTATTAAACACACATTCACTTTTGGAATATCATATCTTATGAACTAAAACAGATATTAAACATAGGTAAAACATACTGAAAATAAGTTCTCGCAATATGTTCAAGGTTACTTTCATCAAGGCTTTACATTCAACCCATTAAACAGCCTTGGTAGATGAACACCCCACTGACCTTAGGGTTATCTTCAGAGCCATGAATAGTGGTTAAGCTGGGTAGGTAGTGTAACCATCTAGCAATTCCCAGTCATATTTAATATTCAAGAACAAATCTAAACCATTCCATCTGACGCCCATATGCTACTCCAATGGTTCCATGATATCCAATTTGCTGTCATCAAATCTGAAGCATGTCAATTGCTCTTGAGCAGCCATGCCCTCCTTTTAGAAATTTTAGAATACTTTATGTAAAAAATATAACCAATTTGACAACGTGTGGATAGTTATATAAAATCTATTCTAAACATCTTTGACATGGATAACAGGATGTGTTGAACACAGCGCCCAGGGCATTGTCGCAGTTGACTGTTAGTTCTGGAATGATTATTTATTCAGAACGTGAATCGTTGATGACGAACAAGCAGCAAGGCGCGTTAATAATGGGGTAAGAAATAATGCACGAATACTTCATGCTGTGCAGTTGGGAAGAGTGGGTCTGTTTAAAATGGTAGCTTATAAGTGGGTACTGGGTAAGCTAAAGAATTGGACGAGCTGTCAAAATTCTAGTCGAGCGTGAAACGCGTTGGAGCATAAGAGGAACGAACATATGGGCACGTTTTCACTCACTTGCTGAAAAACAACATGAAAACAGGGCGATAACGCAACACACCAAAAGCCGCCGAGAGAATAAAAACGGGAGGGGAGACCGGAGACGAGAGGGAGAGCAGGGAAGAGAGTGAAAGAAAGAGCGTAGCTAAATTGGGGATGGATGAATGATGATAAGAAAATAAATACACTGTAAATGAACAATGTATTACAATGTTTTAAATTGTTCATTCGCGTCAACATTGTATCTGTAATTAGTCCAATTTTATACCCACATTTAAGTGGATTTCTTTCGCAATCATTTGTTAAAATGGTTTATGCTAGGCTTCTAGTTGCCTACAAGTTACTGTTCAAATGTATTCATTTTAAGAGCCTAACTGATTGACATGGTTAGGTTAGCTCACATTACCCGCTGATTTGAATTAAAACCACAAAAAAATGGAAACCTCAATAAACGAAGTTGTCCGCATGTTGACTTTATCTAGTTTAATAGACACATGGCCTAACAACCCGGGGTCATAAAGGCTACGCAAAACTGAAGCAAATAAAGTTTGCAACCCCTAACAGACCCGAGCATACATGAACCCAGTTTGGTTGCCTAATAGCCTTGTCTATTCAGTCATATAGGCTACTACGGACATATATACAGCGTTGGCAGGGTTACTACTGTATTAAGCATTTAATAATTATGTAGTTAATAAAATACCTCACCTCGGTTTTACAACGGTGCTTGGTTCGACACGTCTGTACGAGCTCTGACCAGTACCTGTTAAAGGTAGGTTACATCAAACACGACCACAGAGCGCGCCGCCAGTGCGTGTCCACATATCAACACATCTTATTCCTGTAAATTGACAGAAAACGGAATTGATAAAAATAATAAGATGCATTTACTATCGCTATAGTAGTTTGGAATTAACACGTCTGGTTATTTTGGCTCGGTGGTTATCCATGAGTGGGGCAAGGCATCCTCTGTTTGCGCTGTGCTTACCTTCTTTCCGAACTGGATTTGAGAGTCCCATGATCGCTGCCATAGAAGATCAGGTGGCGGTTTTAAAACCGTAGGTAAGACCACTACAGTAAACTGCCACTTTTTCTGTTCCTCCTGTAGCCCCGCCAGGTCTCATAGACTAGACTAGACGTAACAGCCAGCTGTAGCCTACAGTTCATTGTGCGCGAAGGAACAGACTAGACTTGCCACTCCTACGCGTATTGCAAAACTCCCCTCCGCCCCCTGTACTTTACAGACTACTAAGCTTTTCTCATTACGTACGATCTAATATATATGCTTCCGTGCTGTGTTCAGTGCTCAGTATGATAACATTACTATTCGGCTTTGACTGCTCTCTGCAGTGGCATCAGTAGTCCCATTTGATTCCGTGCAAATCATTCCCTCTGATCTACTTTCATTAATAAGAGTAATCTTTTTTTTCTCAGCAGGAATGCTAAGATTACCTTCTGAAAAATGGTAGACAATAAGAAATGCAGAGGTAGGTGACTGCATGGCCTATCTATGAGTCATTATAAGATACATTACATTGTATCAGCCATAAATGCAGAGGTGTGAGGCACTCCGAGTGTGAGGCACTCTTGCACGATGAAAAACCTTGGCTGAGAAAACCAAACCAAAAACTTGCTTTTAACTCCCCAAGCGAATGTCTATCCACTGGGCACAGCACAGACTTCAGTTCAACTTCTAGTTTTGATTTACATTTGGTTGAGCTGTCAACTAACCTGAATTCAACTTGAAGTCAACAAAAAAGGTCACCATGTCATTAGATTTATGCTAAAGTTGGGTGAAAAAATTAAGAAAATCCCTTACTTTGATTACTTTTTTCAAATCCATTCAGTTTTCCACATTGATTCAATGTCATCACATAGAATGTGTCTGTTGAAATGAAGTGGAAACAATGTTGATTCAACCAGTTTTTGCCCAGTGGGTACGGCTATAGTTCAGTGGGCGAACCCGTCTTCTGACGTACAGATGGCCTGGGATGACTGTGGAGAGGAGGTGGTTAAAGGGGGGTTAAGGGGAGTGTAGGAAGTTTGCTTGACTACATTGTCACATAACTATATCTAAAACACCCTGGGTCAATACTGTCAGATTCACCTGTCTATCATGTAAATCATGGAATATACTGTATTTCAACTATCATGTAAAACATGGAATATACTGTATTTCAACTATCATATAAAACATGGAATATACTGTATTTCAACTATCATATAAAACATGGAATATACTGTATTTCAACTATCATGTAAAACATGGAATATACTGTATTTCAACTATCATATAAAACATGGAATATACTGTATTTCAACTATCATATAAAACATGGAATATACTGTATTTCAACTATCATGTAAAACATGGAATATACTGTATTTCAACTATCATATAAAACATGGAATATACTGTATTTCAACTATCATATAAAACATGGAATATACTGTATTTCAACTATCATGTAAAACATGGAATATACTGTATTTCAACTATTATGTAAAACATGAGTAAGTGGCTGGGGAAAGAAAGAAAGAGATGCCAGTGTCTTCTTGTGTAGCCTAATGATTTAGAGAGAAATAAAGAGATGCCAGTGTCTTCTTGTGTAGCCTAATGATTTAGAGAGAAAGAAAGAGATGCCAGTGTCTTCTTGTGTAGCCTAATGATTTAGAGAGAAAGAAAGAGATGCCAGTGTCTTCTTGTGTAGCCTAATGATTTAGAGAGAAAGAAAGAGATGCCAGTGTCTTCTTGTGTAGCCTAATGATTTAGAGAGAAAGAAAGAGATGCCAGTGTCTTCTTGTGTAGCCTAATTATTTAGAGAGAAAGAAAGGGATGCCACTTTCCAATTCCATCTTGAATCACAGGTGCAGACAAGTAACTATTGACAATGAATCAAGGTTGGAACAATTTTATTTTATGGAAATTACACTTCTCTCTGTATATGAATGCCCCCACCCCCTCCCACACATTTCTCTGTGAGCAATCGACCCACTCTCCCGTTCAAACTACCGTTGCTAATTGGCTCGTGGGGCTTTCACAGAAATCACATCTATTTTTTATGACTGCTGTGTAGTAGTGACTGAATTATTATTTTTCCCCAGTAAAATGAAAAACCATTACATCTTCAAATCTACATGCCCCTTATTTGTGAATATACTTCAGCAGCAAATTATATCACCAGAGAGCTGACAGAATATAGATTTCATGATAATTCTATGGAAGAGATATATGCCTGCTGCAGATATGGAATATGGAATTAGACTCTCACAGAGGATTCAGAGGGCTTTAATGCTTATTCAGCCTCGCAATGCTGTACACAGACAGTATTAAGCCTATCTATCAAATTGTACACACCCAAACAAGTGTTGAAGTTGAATACCATCAGTCCTCCTAATACCCACAAGAGTAAATCAGTGATCTTGCTCACTCAAGGCTTACCGTCTTTTCCATTCCCAGTTGAAGTCGTGCAGCACACGAGTCCCCAAAGCACTGTCACAATCTGTTTTATGACTCCATTCCATCACACTGGCTGAAAGCAGTGTGGAAAGGCTAATTTAGGGCTCCTAATCTGTTCACAGTATTAGCTACAGAATATATGCAGGAAATGTTAAATGTGTAGTGTATTTGAGGTTTTAAAAAGGCTTCTGAAGTTTGTAATTTTCCCTTACAAAAAATGTATCAACCCCAACAAAAATGCCCATTAATTATAATCCATATGATAATTCACATTTCCTGTTGCTGCATAATTATTTTGCTGCTGTAGCAAACTGGCTCAAATTAAGATCCTACATCTGTATAGACTCATGTCCTCAGAGAGGGAAACACGGTAGTAGCTACATACAGTAGTATAGACCCATGTCCTCAGAGGGCTGTTCACAGTAGTAGATACACAGTATAGACCATGTCCTCAGACAGCCCAGCCTCACATTCAATTCACGCATACCTCAGAGGGCTGTTCACAGTAGTAGATACACAGTATAGACCCATGTCCTCAGAGGGCTGTTCACAGTACTAGATACACAGTATAGACCATGTCCTCAGAGGGCTGTTCACAGTACTAAATACACAGTATAGACCATGTCCTCAGTAGGGAACAGAGTGGAGCTTGGGTGTAGAGAAGTACGCTGAACTGATCTTCTAAAGGTCAAAGAGGTTACGGGGGGCAAGGAGACTTAATGATACATTTCTCCCATTGGTCGGTACTGATCCATGGCTTTATTTATACATCACCTGGCTGAGGGGAGAGAGGGCGAGAGTGACAGCCAGGGGAGGAGAGGAGGACGGTAAATCCTGTGGCGCTCTGGGAAAAGGTGGTGTAGTGTGGTGTGGTCATTATCACTCCCTTCAGCACAAGCACATCCTCAGGAGACCAGAGATGAGCAGCTAGTAGAACTCATATAGTTGGTAAATGATAACCTCACTGAATCAAGCCAGAGAGAGATGAAGAAAGAGATGGCAAGGGGGTCGAAGAGAGAGCTATGGGGGCAGTGGTGGAAAAAGTACTCAATTGTCATACTTGAGTAAAAGTAAAGATACCCTAATAGAAAATGATTCAAGTATAAGTGAAAGTCACCCAGTAAAATACTACTTGAGTAAAAGTCTAAAAGTATTTGGTCTACTCTAAATATACTTAAGTATCATTAGTACATGGAATTGCTAAAATGTATTTAAGTATCAAAAGTACAACTTATAAATAATTTCAAATTCCTTATATTAAGCAAACCAGACAGCACACTTGTATTTATTTTATTTATGGCCGGATAGCCAGGGGCACACTCCAACACTCAGACATAATTTACAAATGAAACATTTGTGTTTAGTGAGTTCGCCAGATAAGAGTCAGTAGGGATGACCAGGGCTGTTCTCTTGATAAATATGTGTATTGGACCATTTTCCTGTCAAAATGTAACAAGTACTTTTTGGGTGTCAGGGAAAATGTACATTATTTTCTTTAGGAATGTGGTGAAGTAAAAGTTGGCAAAAATATAAATAGTAAAGTTCAGTACAGGTACCCTAAAAAATGACTTAAATAGTATTTTTACATCACTGATGGGGGGGGGGGGGGGTGAGCATAGGATGGAGAAAGAGGGAGAGAAGAGGAGTGGCGAGTATGTGTGAGTGAGAACAGAGTGATGGAGAGAGACTGCTCATGAGAGGTAATGAATGTGATACATGACCAAACAATTGTGGAGTCAATTCTACACCAAGGAATATCAATTAGCATATGTGGTATGTTTAAAAAAAAAAGTTAAGTCGTTTATGTGGGAATAAACCCTATTTTTAAAGAGAAAAACTGTTAAGGTCCAGAGAGATCTGCTGTCTCTTGCCATGAGCATTATTTAGCCAAATGATTTTCTAACACTCAATAGTGCAACAGACATTTATGTCATTGTACATAACAAACAAGAAGTGGTCCTTTTCATCTCTCTCTCTCTCTCTCTCTCTCTCTCTCTCTCTCTCTATCTCTCTCTCTCTCCCTTGAGGGGTTTGTGGTGCTGTTTCTTCTTCTCAGCGCGTCTTCAAATGTCTCCCCTAATTTTGAGTGACGAGGGCCTTTTGAAGAGCACGAAGAGGGCCCTCTGCCCACTCCGGCTCCACACATTACATGTAACTGCACCCAACCTGAGAATAATTATGAAAATGGCATCTTAACGTGGTTTACAGAATACACACCTGCTTCTGCCTCCCTGTTACTGAGCCAAACACTCAACTCACAGTCAATGATGTGGCCATTAGCTACCATTCTCCATGGATGTCATTATTAGAGACCAGCTCCACACACAGAGGAACTATAATAGCAGCAGGCTCACTTAGCTAGGATGCCTGTCTGCAGGGTATGATCCATGACCACAATCCATTCTTAATATCTCCATCTGATGGACTGAGACAGTTGTGCTGAGAATGTCCTCCAGAGTTACACACTAACGCTACATATAGTACTGTAGGTACAACCCTCTGCTCTACTTTGTTTTCAAGGCCAGTGGAAAAGCCTTGGCTACTGCCAATTATCCCTGCTAAAATGCAAGAGGGGGGGTAGACCATTCTGCGGCTCAGCGAGGCACACAGTCATCCCGGAGACAGCCTTCATCACTGTGAAATGTGATTCCTTCAGGGGCCACAGCCCAGCGTAAATTACCACCAAAGTACCCATCACAATGACTGTACAATGCCGAAATGGTGGAAATGAGGCTATTACAGTGCCTGCCTCCAGGAGGTTCCTGTGAAGGATATGCAGTGGTTGAAGCTCCATAGTGTGAGGAGACATCATGAGGATGAGAGAGACAGAGAAATTGGGAGAGATGGGGAGAGGGAGAGAGTGAAGAAAGATGGCAATCAATGAAGAAGTTTGAGGGATGTATTTCATGTCTTTATGAAGCCGTCGTTTTATTGGATGATGGCCTTTGATGCAGCCTCAGAAGTTCTGGCACCATGTCACAGTGACATCACCGCTTTGATCCGAGATTATTAATTGCAGAATCTCAAGCACATCGATGCATTCATGCAAGTTAATTGAGGATGCAGTCTGGTAGTTTTCTCCAAAATGATTGTATTCTATTTCACAGAGGAGCCGGTGCTTCTATGAACTTGAAGTGCAGTCAGGCAGTTTTTTCCCTGCCCAATCTTCTTCTTTTTTTTCACCCCAATTTCGTGGTATCCAATTGTTTTTAGTAGCTACTATCTTGTCTCATCGCTACAACTCTCGTACGGGCTCGGGAGAGACAAAGGTTGAAAGTCATGCGTCCTCTGATACACAACCCAACCAAGCCGCACTGCTTCTTAATTTAACACAGCGCACATCCAACCCGGAAGCCAGCCGCACCAATGTGTCGGAGGAAACACCGCGCACCTGGCAACCTTGGTTAGCGCACACTGCGCCCGGCCCGCCACAGGAGTCGCTGGAGCGCGATGAGACAAGGATATCCCTACCGGCCAACCCCTCCCTAACCCGGACGACGCTCGGCCAATTGTGCGTCGCCCCACGGACCTCCCGGAGTCTCTGCCGGTTACGACATCTCATATGTATATACTGTATCTTATACCATCTATTGCATCTTGCCTATGCCACTCGGTCATCGCTCATCCATATATTTATATGTACATATTCTTATTCCTTCCCTTTAGATTTGTGTGTATTAGGTAGTTGTTGGGGAATTGTTAGATTACTTGTTAGATATTACTGCACTGTTGGAACTAGAAGCACAAGCATTTCGTTACATTTGCATTAACATCTGGTAACCATGTGTATGTGACCAATAAAATTTGATTTGATTTTCACCACTACCTCCCAACTCTCTCTCCACCCCTCATCCTCCTACCCTCTGGTCTGTCTCACTTGGTCCTTCTAAATGCCTGAAAACCAGCCATGTTAAAAGCACTCCATAAATTCCCAGTGCATGATTGGTCTCCATTTGTGCTGTGTTTTTATGCTCTGGAAAAAAAAGAAAACATCTAACATGCACACACAGGGGTGGGAAATTGCCCACTCTCCATTTACTCGAGTAGGGATCAGAGGGGCGCTGGCAGGATGTGTTTGTACATTCAGAGGCCGAGCTGCCACCTCATGCCACAATGCTGTTGTTCTGTACTGTTCACTGGAAGCTAATGGGGAGCTACAAAATTACATCTCAGTCCTAAGATCCCCCACACAAACAAACTGTCTACACTCTAATTTGCATTTGCATGTTTGCTTGCATTAAGCACATTTATTCAATTTGAAAGAACAATCCGTTGGGGTAGAATTAGTGTTTTTCCTTCCTCCACACAGCCCTGATAATTCATTTTTATTTCTTGTCCTGCTATATGCAAATAGCGAGCTGATATGAGACATATGTTTAATTGTGTGTGGTTGGCTATATGCACTTAAGCTACAGAGCATTTACCTTGTACACTCAGGACTGGAGACACCACTGTCTTCAGTTATGTTCTTGTTTTCATCTCTTTGCCAAAACATTACTCAGCTTGTACCTCTCCCTCTCTCTGTTTCACACACTTCACTGCCACTGGCCCCAGACAGTCAGCTTAGTGCAGTGCACACAAACACTCCACTAATATTGTATTTTATCTTTCCCTCCATTTTCCCCTTTCCTTCTCCTTACCAATCCCCCTCTCCCCATCCCATCCCTTATTCAACTTCCCCTCACCTGTATCTCAATTCTCATGAGAGCACATTCAGAGACTCAATTCCTCATCGTTCTCTCACAGAAATCATAAAAAATTCATACCGGGCCTCCCGGGTGGTGCAGTGGTTCAGGGCGCCAGCTGTGCTACCAGAGACTCTGGGTTCGAGCCCAGGCTCTGTCTTTACCTGGCCGCAACCGGGAGGTCCGTGGGGCGACGCACAATGGGCCTAGCGTTGTCCGGGTTAGGGAGGGTTTGGCCGGCAGGGAAATCCTTGTCTCATCGCACACCAGCGACTCCCGTAGCAGGCCGGGCGCAGTGCGCGCTAACCAAGGTTGCCAGGTGCACGGTGTTTCCTCCGACACATTTGTGCGTCTGGCTTCCGGGTTGGAGGGCGCTGTGTTAAGAAGCAATGCGGCTTGGTTGGGTTGTGTATCGGAGAATGCATGACTTTCAACCTTCGTCTCTCCCGAGCCCGTACGGGAGTTGTAGCGATGAGACAAGATAGTAGCTAATAAAAAACAATTGGATACCACGAAATTGTGGAGAAAAAGGGGTAAAAAAAAATAAATAATAATACCGGGTGCTGCTGTGTAATCCTATGATGAAGGATGTTTGCAAAAATAGTACATCACATTTACAGGCCTAATAGATGTGGAGAAACACCCCTAGGAGCTGATGGACTCGGAGTCACTGGTGATCCTCCACACCTTAAAACCATATATCTGAAGCCGATTGTGTGTTTATTAAACAACAAATATTTTGGCTTGTGGAGATATAGTTGCTATTTGACATAGATCAGATGTTTAGACTACCACATGCAGGGAAGCGTTTCAAGAATTGGAAACGGTCCTGATGAGAGTTGGAAGCGGTCCAATTACTTCCAATTTTAGACCAGTTTAATTAGGTGATTCTGAATACACCGTGGCACACAATCTAAACAACTCTCCCCTTTCACATGGATCTGAGAATCTACTTCTTCGGTATGTTGCAAGCAAACTACTGACTCAGAACCTATAGGCAGGCAGTCGCACAAACAGAATTACTAAAGCTTTTTACAAATAAGGGAATTATTTCAGAAAATCCCTCTTCAGAATGTTTGTGTCTCTGTGCATCTGCATACTAACAAGCTGTTTGGAACATGGGATTAATGCAGCGATGCACTTATCTAATTAGGTGGTACATTCAGGTCTGTAGGAAGATACACTTCATACCAGGCGGATTACTATTTCTTAGTAAAAGGCATGACGTTCATCAGCCTTGTTAATCAAGTTGACAACAGTGTGGGTGGAAAGATGGGATCTAAACACTGTTACTAACATTACTGAATATGTTAACCTTTGGAAATGAAGAGCAAACGTCCAATCGCAGCTAAGGGAATGGTTCATACCAAGAGTCCAGATGGTTGTATGAAATAGCACAGGAGTTAAACCCAGGAGTCATCTAATAATGGACATTACCACCGGGACTGATATAGTTTGGTTGATGTGAAAAGTCATTCTCAGATAGTATGTCCTTCCGTATACAAAAGAAGAAGTAATCTAACCTTTATTTTACTTAGACACGTATACCCTACAGTCAATGGTTCTTACTAGGAAAAACACTGTGCTGGTGTTGCTACTGGTGTTAAATCAATGCCTCTCTCAGGACCTCATGCGGACCCTCTCTGATTAGATTTACATTTCTCTCACATCCATCCTCTCCTACCCTCTCAGTCTTCTCAATAGACTCCTGACGTGACCAGTGAGAGAGAGCAGTAAAGGTCTCTGCTGTCTTGTTTATTGCCAGCCGTGTCCCAGTCACTTCAGAGAGACCCAGTTAAGTGTAAATGCCAATGACCAGTGATTACCAAGGAAAGAGCTGCTATTTATTCTTGTCAATGCCCCTCAAATGTTTCATCTTGAAATCAATGACTAGTGGCAAATTATGCAAACATTTCTCCCCTTGAGTTTCTGCCCCCCTCCCATTTCTGATTCTTTCGGATCCCCTTAGCTGATTACAAGTCCAAGTAATATATGTGATTTAACATCACCCCACTGTCACACACTACACACTCTTTAGATCTATTTGTAAAACCGACAGATTGAGTGCAGGTTAAACAAAACATGATGCCATGAAATTGAGCCATTGGTCTGAAGCCAACAGGACACAAAGGAATTCGCATAAACCCCAACAACCTCTCCAGTTTGTTACTTTGCACATGGGTACATAGTTAAATGTATTTGAAGAGGGGCTTTGGTGAGGCCCAAGTCCTCCTCATGATTTGGCTAAGGACGTGGATAGATGTTAAGCAACTCCAGCTCTCTAAGGAAGCAGGCAGGCTGGCAACATGCTGTACTGTTACTGCACTTCATCCATGAATGCCTCCCCAGAAAATGCCATCCCCATGGCAAAAGATACAGACCATAATATAACACGTCTTATGTTTATAACAATTCATACTTATAACAATTTTACAAAGTAATTACACCGGATGAAAACACCCACAGGGCTACATTTCATTCAAACAAATGAGACAGTAGAAGAGATCATCAGAAGGCTTGGTTTGGCCTTACTTTCCCCCATTATAATACTTTGAATGAAGTAATGAAACTAGAATGGCCAGATATGAAAACAGAAAGTGGGTGTTATATAAAGCCTTTAGGTCAAAGTGAGCTTTATTAAAAATCCCTGGCTGATATCAGAGGTACTTAAAGATTAAGAATAGCCATTTTAACCTCGCCCGCAAGCCAGACAGGAACTGAATTGAAGCCACAGAAGGGCTTAAGGAGAGGATGGGGGAGGCAGCCGCAGCACTACACTTAAAGACTCCAGGCTAAGCACAAAGTCAACAGACAACCCACTGCTAGCACAGATTCTCAGGAGATACAGATTTAGGAGAGTATTTTCAGAAATATCTTCAAAGACTTGAAAGCTAGTCACTGCTTCAACTCACAGAGGCTGTTTGATGTAGATTAGTCATGTTTGGGACGGACCAGTTTGAGGAAAATACAAAACAGCATTTAAATTGGACCCTTTCTGACTTTTGAGTTAACATTGCAAGAAAACGTAATAAAATGTTTAATCCCATAGTAATATAATGCAGTGCTCAATTGGGTGACTTGAAACAATTCTGCTGTAGTTCAAAATGAAAAGAATGAAATCTACAGCATTTGGTGGATTCAACAGGGAATTAAGCATACCATGTGTGTCTACATAGTGTCTGTGCGTACACCTTTGTGTGTCTGTGTCTGTATACCTGTGTGTGTGTGTGTGTGTGTGTGTGTGTGTGTGTGTGTGTATACCTAAATCCATGTCCCACAGTCATATGCACCGAGTGTACAAAAGATTTAGGAACACCTCTTTTCATGACAGACTGACCAGGTGAATCAAGGTGAAAGCTATGATCTGTTATTGATGTCACATGTTAAATCCACTTCAATCAGTGTAGATGAAGGGAAAGAGACAGGTTAACAAAATATTTTTAAGCCCTGAGACATGGATTGTGAATGTGTGCCATTCAGAGAGTGAATGGGCAAGACAAAACAGTTAAGTGCCTTTGAATGCCGTATGATAGTAGGTGCAAGGTGCACCGGTTTGAGTGTGTCAAGAACTGCAATGCGGCTGGGTTTTTCACACTCAACAGTTTCCTATGTGTATCAAGAATGATCCACCACCCAAAGGACATTCAGCTAACTTGGCACAACTGTGGGAAGCATTGGAGTAAACATGGGCCAGCTTCCCTGTGGAACTCGTGACACCTTGTAAAGTCCATGCCCTGACAAATTGAGGCTGTTCTGAGGGCAAAATGGGGTGCAACTCAATATTAGGACGGTGTTCCTAATGTTTTGTACACTCAGTACAGTATCCATTTGGTACGGTGTGGAGCAAGATTACCACAGCAGCTTTACGTAGGATACTCAGGGTCTCAGGATTCATTTAAAGTGAGAAACATACACCACTCATTAACTATAATACCTGCTATTGATGTCCTAGCTGCTCCTATATTCCAACCACACGGCTGGAGTTATTATATGGCTGTTAAAAGCACTACTCTACAGTCCATGGAGTCTTACATGAAGGCCATTACAGCTCAACAGGTGGACTACGGACACTTTTGTCATTTTTTGGGGAACTCAGTTGAGCTTCGACTCCTGGTGTATGAACACACATAAGGAATGGCAAAATGTGTAGAATTGCAGGAAATGTGCTTTTAAACGGCAACAATTTCTCTATGCCAACAAGTGGGTGTGAACAATTTGAGGTTGCATGGGTTTTGAGGTGGGGGCTTGTTACTATGCTGATAAATGACTATCCATTTGGATCTTTGCCGCTTAGGACATTTGTGTGACCAGACCTTCTCAAATAGTACTTGAGTACCGCTGCCACACACACACACACAATAGACCCTCTTACAGGCAGAATCCTGATTCAAAGGACATACAGGAGAGATAGTGAGTTAGTAATGTATGGTATCACGGTCTTCACCTCCACACCAGTGTTAAACTCCATGAGTCCTGATGGGGGCTGTTGGCTAGGGTGAGTGGTAGGCCGTCTCATTGAAACTTTCCATATCTTTTCCCCATATTCCCCTCTGAATACCCAGGGAAACATCCCGAATGTCTATCCCTTCAATTAGTCTCCCTTTCCATCAGTCACTTACGGCCTCTAAAAGATAGATAAGGTGAGTGGAGAAGATGAGTGGAGGAGAAGGGAAAAAGGAGTAATGATTCGGGACCATTAGTAACGCGTGGTGGGATGGGCGCTGGATGAGCGGGTGAAGGGTGATGATAACACATTCATTAACAGGATGTAAAACCACGCTTTAAAGATGAGGGCAATCCATTATTATTTCAGATCTACCAGAGTGAGTGTAGGCAGCTTGGGTAAAAAGCAGAAAGATTGTCACACATGAATGGCACCTCTCGCTCTCAGACAGAGATAGTGCAATTAGCTGATTAATTAGACTCCTGTGGATCATGTTTATGAAGAGGTTGGCTGCAAACTCGACAACTGTGTTTTTTTTAATGTTCCTTGCAGACGGCCGGGTAATTGCAGGCAGTGATAATAAGTATGTTAATATGTTCCCTAACATGAAAGGAAACAGGGAGAGTGATATACACTGCTCAAAAAATAAAGGGAACACTAAAATAACACATCCTAGATCTGAATGAATGAAATATTCTTATTAAATACTTTTTTCTTTACATAGTTGAATGCGCTGACAACAAAATCACACAAATTATTAATGTAAATCAAATTGATCAACACATGGAGGTCTGGATTTGGAGTCACACTCAAAATTAAAGTGAAAAACCACACTACAGGCTGATCCAACTTTGATGTAATTTCCTTAAAACAAGTCAAAATGAGGCTCAGTAGTGTGTGTGGCCTCCACGTGCCTGTATGACCTCCCTACAACGCCTGGGCATACTCCTGATGAGGTGGGGGATGGTCTCCTGAGGGATCTCCTCCCAGACCTGGACTAAAGCATCCGCCAACTCCTGGACAGTCTGTGGTGCAACGTGGCATTGGTGGATGGAGCGAGACATGATGTCCCAGATGTGCTCAATTGGATTCAGGTCTGGGTAACAGGCAGGCCAGTCCATAGCATCAATGCATTCCTCTTGCAGGAACTGCTGACACACTCCAGCCACATGAGGTCTAGAATTGTCTTGCATTAGGAGGAACCCAGGGCCAACCGCACCAGCATATGGTCTCACAAGGGGTCTGAGGATCTCATCTCGGTACCTAATGGCAGTCAGGCTACCTCTGGCGAGCACATGGAGGGCTGTGCGGCCCCCCAAAGAAATGCCACCCCACACCATGACTGACCCACCGCCAAACCGGTCATGCTGGAGGATGTTGCAGGCAGCAGAACGTTCTCCACGGCATCTCCAGACTGTCACGTCTGTCACATGTGCTCAGTGTGAACCTGCTTTCATCTGTGAAGAGCACAGGGCGCCAGTGGCAAATTTGCCAATCTTGGTGTTCTCTGGCAAATGCCAAACGTCCTGCACGGTGTTGGGCTGTAAGCACAACCCCCACCTGTGGACGTCAGGCCCTCATGGATTCTGTTTCTGACCGTTTGAGCAGACACATGCACATTTGTGGCCTGCTGGAGGTCATTTTGCAGGGCTCTGGCAGTGCTCCTCCTGCTCTTCCTTGCACAAAGGCGGAGGTAGCGGTCCTGCTGCTGGATTGTTGCCCTCCTACGGCCTCCTCCATATCTCCTGATGTACTAGCCTGCCTGGTAGCGCCTCCATGCTCTGGACACTATGCTGACAGACACAGCAAACCTTCTTGCCATAGCTCGCATTGATGTGCCATCCTGGATGAGCTGCACTACCTGAGCCACTTGTGTGGGTTGTAGACTCCGTCACATGCTACCACTAGAGTGAAAGCACCGCCAGCATTCAAAAGTGACAAAACATCAGCCAGGAAGCATAGGAACTGAGAAGTGGTCTGTGGTTATCACCTGCAGAACCACTCCTTTATTGGGGGTGTCTTGCTAATTGCCTATAATTTCCACCTGTTGTCTATTCCATTTGCACAACAGCATGTTAAATGTATTGTCAATCAGTGTTGCTTCCTAAGTGGACAGTTTGATTTCACAGAAGTGTGATTGACTTGGAGTTACATTGTGTTGTTTAAGTGTTCCCTTTATTTTTTTGAGCAGTGTATAACCCCACTAAACACACAGCCCAACAGCTTCGACAGCGGTTTGAGGGTGATGTTGATGAGTCTAGCGCCTAGATACATTTACAACCGTCACAACCCACTGAGCACAAATGTCAATTCAATTGCTTGCTGTTTGGGGTTTTAGGCTGGGTTTCTGTACAGCACTTTATGACATCAGCTGATGTAAGAAGGGCTTTATAAATACATTTGTTTGAAATTTGATTGATATTGAAACAACCAGTGTGTGCCGAGTGGGAATGCTCCATCTACTTACCTCTGTCTTGATTGCATGTTAAACATTTTTTAAATGTATTTTACCTTTATTTAACTAGGCAAGTCAGTTAAGAACAAATTCTTATTTTCAATGACGGCCTAGGAACAGTGGGTTAACTGCCTTGTTCAGGGGCAGAACGACAGATTTTTACCTTGTCAGCTCGGGGATTCGATCTTGCAACCTTTCGGGTCCAAATCTAATGCTCTAATCACTAGGCTACTTGCCATCCCAACATGGATAAGATGGTAAGGGAATGTGGAAAAGGTAACCTCTTAGCCGCATTTCAAAGGAGTGGGACATTGTCTTTGGTTTTAATTGCTGAGAAACTTCATCTCATGTGCTGCACTGCAGACCATATCCACTCTCGTACTGCTGGGGCCCTTTTCTTCTTCCAGCAATCAGGCTCGGCTGCGGGGAAGCACAGTTAGCTCCCCTGTATTTTACATAATCTAGCCCTAATGAGGCTCAGAGGGAGAGTTCTCTCTCTCTCTCTCTCCTCTCCTGTCCATGGTGTGGCCTGACAGACTCTGTGTACTGCAGCAGAGCAGAGATCATTGTATAGTGTTGGTCCGACTGAAATAGAAAGGGTGGGTTATGAGGGGAAGCCCAGATAAACTGGCTGTCCAGGGCACTGACAAACTAGTCCAACTGAATCGTCCTAGGAGACCTGCAGAGAGAGTTGGTTGAGCTGAAAACAAGGCTCCACACAAATGGCCATTTACAGTTTACAGCACTGATGTGTCTCTTAGACAGTTCTGATTGATTGGGAAATACAATACAACCTCGAGCTAACAGAAAAGCAGTGGCCAAAATGGAAATCAAACCACTCAGAAAGCTAAACCATCTGGATTATCAGCATTACAAAAATGTGTTATTGAACACACCACCATATTATATAATGCAATACATCTCCCCTTTCCAGTGTGGCGGCTGCAAATATTTTTGCACCCATAATTACTGTAGTACTCAGATAATCTTAAATGCACAACACCTGAGGACCGTTTTATGACCTTTGACTTTCATAGGAACACAGTTTGAGTTTGAGTTTATTTTTTATTTTTACAGGGACAGTGCACATTGATCAACATTTCAGTAAAAGTGCCGGTTTTAGCCAGCCGGCTAATTTTCAACCGCAGTCCCTGGGCAGGTTATTAAAAACAATTACAATATAGACAATAGCAACATAGAACAAGCAAGACATAGCAACATAGGACAAGCAAGACATATCATACAGACAGAGCAACATAGGACAAGCAAGACGTAGCATACAGACAGAGCAACATAGAACAAAAAGCAGCAAGACAAAATTCATAAACGCAACAAAGTTTTACCACACCTCACAAGCTACAGACAACAGACAACATGGAAAGTGACAACACACAGCTAGGGACCATGTTCACAAATCTGATTGACCTTTAGCCATGTCTTCAAGCATTTTGTGAAAGTGTGATATGTGGTGCAGTTATGTGTGTCTGATGGCAGTGTATTCCAGACATGGGAAGCTCTCACAGAGAATGCAGATTTACTAAAGGTGCTTTTCCTTAGGGGAACTATACAGTCACCTCTCATGGCAGACCTTGTGGATCTGCTGCCATATGTCTGGGTTTTCTGTTTAACAAAAATATTGAGTGGAGGGGGAGCCAGGCCATTAAGGATCTTGAATACAAGACATGCGTCAGTGTATTGCACAAGATTTTCCCAACTCAAGAGCTCATGCTTTCTAAGGATGTGACAATGATGATGGCTATTGGGCTTCCTATCAAGCACTTTGAGAGCCTGTTTGTAGACAGACTGAATAGGTTTTAATGTTGTACAGCAAGCTTGGGCCCAACTAGTCAAGCAGTATGTTAAGTGGGGGAGTATCATAGAGTTGAAGTATAGTTTTGCTACCTCTGTAGTCAAACAATTTCGTATAAATCGGAAATTAGCTAGGTTGAATTTAGTTATTTGAATTACCTTTTTCACATGCTTTTTAAAAGAGAGGTTGGAATCAAGTATGATGTCAAGGTACTTAAAATCGGATACCACCTGGAGCTTCTCCCCTGACACATAGACATCTGGCTCAGTAGCATCTGTTGCCCTCTTTGTGAAGAACATGCAAACAGTTTTTTTCACATTGAGATGCAAACACGAGTCACTGAGCCACTTTGTAACCTGGACCATTACAGTAGTGAGTTCTTGTGCAGCTTGTTGTTTGCTCTTTGCATGCACATATATCACTGTATCATCTGCATACATTTGAACTTCAGACCCAGTACAGACAGAAGGCAGATCATTAATGTACAGGCTGAACAGGAGGGGCCCCAGTATTGACCCTTGGGGCACGCCCACATCATAGCTACGAGTGGGCGACAGCTCATTGCTCACTCTGACACACTGAGTTCTGCCTTCAAGGTATGATTTCATCCATCTTAAGGCATCAGGGGAAAAGTTGAACTTGGACAATTTTGTGATGAGAATCTCATGGTTAACAGTATCAAAAGCCTTCCTTAGGTCCAGAAACACAGCCCCAACAGCAACCCCTTTGTCCATCTTGGACTTCACATTTTCCAGAAGAAAGCAGATGGCCGTTTCTGTGGAGTGTTTCGCTCTGAAGCCAAACTGCATGGAGTGTAATGTGAAAGGGCTATGTTGAGGTGGGCAATCAGTTGTTCTGCTACACACTTTTCAACAACCTTTGACACCACAGGTAGTATACTAATGGGCCTGTAGTTACTCACGTCAGCAGGGTCGCCTGATTTAAAGATGGCCGTTATTATGGCCGACTTCCATACCCTTGGAAACACACCGAGACCAATAGATGTGTTGGTGACCTTAGTAATGGGGCCAATGAGTGACTCTTTGTAGTTTTTAAGAAAGGTAGAGTCCATCCCAAACACATCTTTGGCTTTAGAGTGCTTTAGTGAGCTAATCACCTTGTTCACCTTTGACTCAGAAACCTCCCTTATGATGAAGACCGGTTGAGTGTCATTCACTAGCACTGAGCCCAAGAAACCAGTGGAGGGGTTCTGTGTCAGTAGCCTGACAGAGTCAATAAAGTAGGAATTGAAGGCTATTGCTATTTCGACTGCATCCTGTGTTAGATTGTTATTCACCATGATTTCTAGTCTTTTTGCAGTGTTACTATGGTCTTTCCCTGTTAACTTTTTTAGATTCTCCCATATCAATTTAGAATTTCCCTTTGCTTCACCAATTATGTTAATAAAAAAGTTTGCCTTGGCCTGTCTGATTTCTTTCATCACAGTGCAAATACACCAGCTATCAATCACCTACGCAGACTTCATAATGATATCAACTCGAGCGCAATAACCTGGAGGTCGACAACATTGGCCAATTGCTATCAATATTTGTATTCCAAATAAAAGGGAAGGAAAACTCATTTTGGATAAAAGGCAGTAAATTTAAAATGTTCACCTTCACGTGGGGAGTCAGAATTAAGAGCGTGATGACAATCATCTTCATTTGTTTTCCACTCCCACAGAAAGTCAATGATTCTCTCATAATGCAGAATGTGTTACAACAGGCTTTAGTAAAGAAATAGTAAATATACAGTATAAATCTCTCTCATTGAGATACAGTAAGGGAATATAGTCAGGCAAAGTGAAAGGATACATATTTGATTGACAGTCACAGAGGAGAGACAGTAGACCATTACATTTTGCTCATTTAGCCAACGCCTCAGAAGATAGAGGGTTAGCGCCTAATTAATGAAAACAGGTGCTTCACTTCAATGTATTGAAAATGGCTGTAAAAAACAACAGTTAACCCCTCGAGGCGAAAGAAAATGCCTAACCACCAGATTGTGATAATGGAAAACAAAACTCTTCAAAGGGAGGCAAAACAACCAATTAACTTGACATAAAACTTGTGTGTCTGAAGATGAAATCAACTAATAAAGTATAACCTTTCAAGTATTCTCATTTCAGTATAACCATTCAGATGAGGGAGGACAAACATTGAAGAGGCTGTTGATTTACATAGACGGGGTCTGCTCCAAAAGTAGGAATTGGCATTGGGGGTGACAAGTGAGATAAACCTGCTGGAACGCGTGCTACGGGTGGGTGCTGCTATGGTGACCAACGAGCAGAGATAAGGCGGGACTTTACCTAGCAGGGTCTTGTAGATGACCTGGAGCCAGTGGGTTTGGCGACGAGTATGAAGCGAGAGAGTACAGGTCGCAGTGGTGGGTAGTATATAGGGCTTTGGTGACAAAACGGATGGCACTGTGATAGACTAGATCCAATTTGTTGAGTAGGGTGTTGGAGGCGATTTTGTAAATGACATCGCCGAAGTCGAGGATCGGAAAGATGGTCAGTTTTACAAGGGTATGTTTGGCAGCATGAGTGAAGGATGCCTTGTTACGAAATAGGAAGCCAATTCTAGATTTAACTTTGGATTGGAGATGTTTTATGTGAGTCTGGAAGGAGAGTTTACAGTCTAACCAGACACCTAGGTATTTGTAGTTGTCCACATATTTTAAGTCAGAACTGTCCAGAGTAGTAATGCTGGACGGCCGGGCAGGTGCAGGCAGCGATCGATTGAAGAGCATGCATTTAGTTTTACTTGTATTTAAGAGCAATTGGAGGCCACAGAAGGAGAGTTGTATGGCATTGAAGCTTGCCTGGAGGGTTGTTAACACAGTGTCCAAAGAAGGGCCAGAAGTATACAGAATGGTGTCGTCTGCGTAGAGGTGGATCAGAGACTTACCAGCAGCAAGAGCGGCATCATTGATGTATACAGGAGAAGAGAGTCGGCCTAAGAATTGAACCCTGTGGCAGCTTGGCTGTCGAAACGTTGGTAATTAAATTTGTGTGCGGCTCTCTTTTATTTTCAAGTTTTCTACTCCGCTAGCCAGCACCTCGCCTAAATAGGTGTGCGTTTATTTTTCTTCTAGATTACCCCCATAGAGACTGCCAGAGGCCCGGACAACAGGCCCTCAGATCTGACACACTGAACTCTGTCGGAGAAGTAGTTGGTGAACCAGGTGAGGCAATAATTTGAGAAACCAAGGCTGTTTAGTCTGCCGATGAGGATATGGTGATTGACAGAGTCGAAAGCCTTCACCAGGTCAATGAATACGGCTGCACAGTATTGTTTCTTATCGATGGCGGTTAAGATATCGTTTAGTACCTTGAGCGTGGCTGAGGTGCACCCATGACCAGCTCTGAAACCAGATTGCATAGCGGATAAGGTACAGTAGGATTCGAAATGGTTGGTGATCTGTTTGTTAACTTGGCTTTCGAAGACCTTAGAAAGGCAGGGTAGGGTAGATATCGGTCTGTAGCAGTTTGGGTCAAGAGTGTCCCCCCCCCTTTGAAGAGGGGGATGACCGCAACTGCTTTCCAATCTTTGGGAATCTCAGATGACACGAAAGAGAGGTTGAACATGCTAGTAATAGGGGTTGCAACAATTTTGGCGGATAATTTTAGAAAGGGTCCAGATTGTTTAGCCCGGCTGATTTGTAGGGGTCCAGATTTTGCATCTCTTTCAGAACATCAGCTGACTGGATTTGGGAGAAGTGGGGAAGGATTGGGCGAGTTGCTGTGGGGGGTGCAGTGCTGTTGACCGGGGTAGGGGTAGCCAGGTGGAAAGCATGGCCAGCCGTAGAAAAATGCTTATTGAAATTCTCAACTATAGTGGATTTATTGGTGGTGACAGAGTTTCCTATCCTCAGTGCAGTGGGCAGCTGGGAGGAGGTGCTCTTATTCTCCATGGACTTTACAGTGTCCCAGAACTTTTTTGAGTTTGTGTTGCAGGAAACAAATTTCAGCTTGAAAAAGCTAGCCTTGGCTTTTCTAACTGCCTGTGTACATTGGTTTCTAACTTCCCTGAAAAGTTGCCTTTCACGGGGGCTGTTCGATGCTAATGCAGAACGCCACAGGATATTTTTGTGTTGGGAAAAGGCAGTCAGGTCTGGAGAAAACCAAGGGCTATATCGGTTCCTGGTTCTAAATGTTTTGAATGGGGCATGCTTATTGAAGATGGTGAGGAAGGTACTTTTAAAGAATAACCAGTCATCCTCTACTGACGGGAGGAGGTCAATATCCTTCCAGGATACCCCGGGCCAGGTCGATGTGAGATTGAGGGCATCAAGCTTAGATTGTAGGATGGCCGGGGTGTTAAGCATGTCACAGTTCAGGTCACGTAGCAGCACGAGCTCTGAAGATAGATGGGGGGCAATCAGTTCACATATGGTATCCAGAGCACAGCTGGGGGCAGAAGGTGGTCTATAGCAGGTGGTAACGGTGAGAGACATATACTCTTAGAAAGAAGGGTTCCAAAAGGGTTCTTCAGCTATCCCCATATGAGAACCCTTTTTGGTTCCAGGTAGAACTCTTCTGGGTTCCATGTAAAGGGTTCTACATGGAACTCAAAAGGGTTCTACCTGGAACCAAAAAATAGTTGTTCAAATGGTTCTCCTATGGGGACAGCCGAAGAACACTTTTAGGTTCTCGATAGCACCTTTTCTTTTAAGGGTGTAGTCCCAAAATGTTTTGCTTGTCAGCAATCAAGTGTTCAAGATATGTAACTTTCAAAATACAGAAATTGTCCCCGTATTTTGATAGTTACATATCTTGAAAACTTGATTGCTGACAAACAAAACATTTTGGGACTATGTCAACAATGGACTAATGAAACAAATACCAAACAATTTTTTTTGTGGAATATTCCTTTAAGAGGAGGGTGGTGGGGAGAGAAGTAACCCGGTTTCTCAGTCTTCTCCCCTCTTGGCTTCCTGCTACTCCACCAACGTGTGAATTACAGAGCACTCAAAAGGAGAGGAGGAGGAAGAAGAGGGGTCAGAGGGAGAAAGAGTACAAACATATGACAAACACACTGGCTACAAAAATCAAGCCACCAACTTTAAACTTTCTTCCCAAATCTAAAATGAAATCTTACTTTCTTGATGGCCTACATAATTTTAAATCTTCATAGCCTACATAATTTTAAATGCTGACACACTGCCCTAAGACTTATGGACAGGGAACAGAAAGCGAGGAAATTACCATCAGCGTATTCTTGGAGAGCAAGATAGATGGAAAAATCTCATTGTCTTCCTGACTTCCTCCTCAATAGATTGTTTAATCAAATAGAAGCACAATAACTTCTCTCTTCCTCTTCGAGACAAGGGCCATCTGCTGTGGAGGAAGCCAGTGTCCAGAACCATTCAAAAGTTTTCAACAGCAGCGGCATCTGCCACTGCTCTCCATACAGTAGATGCCAGAAGCAGTAGGCTAGTTAAGCAGGTTGTGTCTGGAATCCAAGAGAGTACGATCGGTCCGCCAAACGGTCCTGATGGAATTTGAAGACCATCAAACATGAAACGATTCAACAACAATTCTAGGGCACCTTTCATGCCGTTCCATGTTCTACCCCGCCGCCATGTCACATTCCAACAGTGAATCGTCTGTGGCAATATGCTTGTCTTTTTTCATTCAGAAGCCAGCGCCCCGGGGATGATAAACAAGCAGGAATTATTGAACTGGAAAATTGTGTCACTGACCTGTTTACATACACTTAGGTTGGAGTCATTAAAACTCGTTTTGTTTTTCAACCACTCCACAAATTTCTTGTTAACAAACTAAAGTTTTGGCAAGTCAGGTAGGATATCTACTTTGTGCATGACACAAGTAAGTTTTCCAACAATTGTTTACAGACAGATTATTTCACTTATAATTCACTGTATCACAATTCCAGTGGGTCAAAAGTTTAAACACACGAAGTTGACTGCCTTTAAAAAGCTTGGAAAATTCCAGAAAATGATGTCATGGCTTTAGAAGCTTCTGATAGGTTAATTAACATAATTTGAGTCAAATTGAGGTGCACCTGTGGATGTATTTCAAGGCCTACCTTCAAACTCACTGCCTCTTTGCTTGACATCATAGGAACATCAAAAGAATTCAGCCAAGACCTCAGAATTTTCTTTGTAGACCCCCACAAATCTGGTTCATCGTTAGGAGCAATTTCCAAATGACTGAAGCTACCACGTTCATCTGTACAAACAATAGCACGCAAGTATAAACACCATGGGACCACGCAGCCGCCATACTGCTCAGGAAGGAGACGCGTTCTGTCTCCTCGAGATGAATGTACTTTGATACGAAAACTGCAAATCAATGCCCGAACAACAACAAAGGACCTTGTGAAGATGCTGGAGGAAAAAGGTACACATATCTATAGCCACAGTAAAACGAGTCCTATATCGACATAAACTGAAAGGCCGCTCAGCAAGGAAGAAGCCACTGTTCCAAAACCGCCATAAAAAAAACAGACTATGGTTTGCAACTGCACATGGGGACAAAGATCGTACTTTTTGGAGAAATGTCCTCTGGTCTGATGAAACAAAAATAGAACTGTTTGGCCATAATGACCATCGTTATGTTTGGAGGAAAAAGGGGGAGGCTTGCAAGTCGAAGAACATCATCCCAACCGTGAAGCACGGAGGTTTCAGCATCATGTTGTGGGTGTGCTTTTCTGCTGGAGGGACTGGTGCACTTTACAAAATAGATGGCATCATGAGGGTGGAAAATTATATGGATATATTGAAGCAACATCTCAAGACATCAGTCAGGAAGTTAAAGTTTGGTCACAAATGGGTCTTCCAAATGGACAATGACCCCAAGCATACTTCCGAAGTTGTGGCAAAATGGCTTAAGGACAACAAAGTCAAGGTATTGGAGTGGACATCACAAAGCCCTGACTTCAATCCTATAGAAAATATGTGGGCAGAACTGAAAAAGTGTGTGCAAGCAAGATGGCCTTCAAACCTGACTCAGTTACACCAGCTCTGTCAGGAGGAATGGGACAAAATTCACACAACGTATTGTGGGAAGCTTGTGGAAGGCTACCAGAAACGTTTCACCCAAGTTAAACAATTTAAAGGAAATGCTACAAAATACTAATTGAATGTATGTAAACTTATGATCCACTGGGAATGTGTTGAAAGAAATAAAAGCTGAAATAAATAATTCTCAACTATTATTCTGACATTTCACATTCTTAAAATAAAGTGGTGATCCTAACTGACCTAAGACAGGAAATTTGTACTAGGATTAAATGTCAGGAATTGTGAAAAAAAATAGTTTAAATCTATTTGGCTACGGTGTATGTAAACTTCTGACTTCAACTGTATATATACACACACAAGTATGTGGACACCCCTTCAAATTAGTAAATTTGGGTATGACAGGTGTATAAAATTGAGCATAAAGCCATGCGATCTCCATAGACAAACACTGGCAAAAGAATGACCTTACTGAAGAGCTGTGACTTTCAACGTGGCACCGTCATACAACAGGATGCCACCTTTCCAACAAGTCAGTTCATCAATTTTCTGCCCTACTAGAGCTGCCCCGGTCAACTGTAAATGCTGTTCTTGTGAAGTGGAAACGTCTAGGTGCAACGTCATCTTACCTGCAAAGTGGTAAGCTACACAAGCTCACAGAACGGGACCCCCGAGTGCTGAAGCTCGTAAAAATCGTTTGTCTTTGGTTGCAACACTCACTATCGAGTTTCAAACTGCCTCTGGAAGCTACCTGCCCCAATGCAGTGCCAACTGTAACATTTGGTGGAGGAGGAATAATGGTCTAGGGCTGTTTTTCACAGTTCGGGCAAGGCCCCTTAGTTCCAGTGAAGAGAAATATTAACGCTACAGCATACAATGACATTCTAGACGATTCTGTGGTTCCAATTTTGTTGCATGGCAATGCCCTCATGCCCAGAGCGAGGTCCAAATGGAAATGGTTTGTCATGATCGGTGAGGAAGAACTTGAATGACCTGCACTGAGCCCTGACCTAAACTCCATCGAACACCTTTGGGATGAATTGGAACGCCAACTGCGAGCCAAGCATAATCGCCCAACAGCAGTACCCGACCTCACTAATGCTCTTGTGGATGAATGGAATCAAGTCCCTGCAGCAATATTTCAACATCTAGTGGAAAGCCTTCCCGGAAGAGTTTGGCTGTTATAGCAAAGGCCTTCCATCACCCAATTATCAATAATCATCAAATACAATAATTTAAATGGCATTATTAAAATGCATTATTACTGCTACAGGAAGAACACTCATATATCATTGTTGTTCAACAAAGTAGAATTGGAAGAATAATGACTTGAGTACAATAAATACTGATTCATTGGGGCATCAGCCTCGACACACCAATAGCGTTTGCTGGCCGAGAGTACTTAGCATCTCAGGATGTAATTTGAGCACTGATTTTTTACATAGAATCGCGTGAAAAATGTTAGCATTCAGACGTCTACAGCGCGCTGAACGATCGGCAGACGAACGCTAGATCCACATTCGGTGCGATGTGATTGGCCTTGGTGAGAAAGATCGAAAGGTGAAAACTCGATTAAAAAAACGAAGTCAAATCATGACGTTAGTTATCTTCGGGTCGAAATGTCTTGAGTTGTAGAAAGACGCCAGAGTTTCCGAAATGATTTTCCAAGTCGGAGCCCGGCTTTTTTTGGGGGGGTTCACAATTGACTTGAGCGCACTGAAGTCGGAAGTCAGATATTTCCGACTTCCCAATAGTTTAGAACCACACCCACAACGGGAAAAGAAGAATGGTCTTGGATTCGCAGGTGGAGGACTTCTGTGAGAGGCCACTGTTATGCCTGAATTCGACCCCAAACCAACGAGGAAGTCTGTTCCAGTGTTGAAAGCGGTTGTATAAAACCAATTGGTATGTCAAGCAAAGCTCTTCACCGTGCCAGGCCGCTCTTAATTTCTATTCAGTTCGACTCGCCATAAATTTGGCGTCTAAACTGTCCGTAAGATAGCTTTAAGGAGAGGCAGCAGTGAGAAAAGCTCTCTCTCTCCTGCTTGCTCTCTCGTTTATGCGACTGACTTTCAAGGCCTCAAGTTGCTTTCTTATTTAATTCTGTGAAGTAGATCACAGAGGGAAGTGACTTGAGGCCTAAATCTGTCATCAGCTCACTGTGGTAAAGCTGTTTCTCTGCAGGATCATTCCTCTGGCTAGGGGCAGTAAAATATATTGGTATTCAATGTCAGTTGAAAAGGACCTGAAGCAAGTCAAAAAATATGTATTTTTTAACAAACACTTTGACCTTCACTAAGACATAGACAACAAGATGATAAAGCATCATATTTATTGCTCTGCAACATTCTCCAAATAATAAAGTTTCATTTAACAAATGTGTATAAAAATACATTATCAAGCCATCCACTTGCCACTGTACATGCACTCTATAAATTAAAAGTTTCCATTATCGTAATTAGATTCCAAATACATGATAGATCACCATATCGAGATCATCACATCAGTGTGTGTGGTTCCGTTACCACGGTTATGAAACATCAGCGCACATACTACCATAATATTAATAATAGATTTGTCTGCTATATTCAGAGAGGATAGGGTAAAAAAAATAGATGGCTGCAAAGTACAGTTAGAGTAGGGATATACACACCACTGATTATCACATCATGTACATGTCTCCCACATCAAATATGCCTGTACATTCATGAAGGGGCGGTGATTTCTGTTAGCAAAAAGGCACCATAACTAAAAGATGAAATCTCATCCTGAATTTAAAATGTTACCTGTTCTGTGGGTTACTTGTGATTTCCAGGCTCGTGGTGATGTCTCAGACAGACTATTGTTTCTGATATAATCATCTCGAGGTTCAAGCTGTACTTTGTCGAAATGAGACAGAAATGTAAAACTTCATAAATATGCTGCTTATAAATCAAGAATATTGCGTGAAAATGACATCCCTTTGCAGAGGGCTTAAATGCAGAGGGTGACTAGTAAGTTGTATGTACATTTTATTAGTATTTTTATTTAACTAGGCTAAGTCAGTTAAGAACAAATGCTTATTTACAATGACGGCCAAACCCGGACGACGCTGGGTCAATTGTGCGCCGCCCTATGGGACTCCCTATCATGGCCGGTTGTGATACAGTTGTGTAAAAGCAAAACTAAATGTAGAACGCAATGCGATTGAAAAAACAAAACCTCTTAACAATATAAGCTTATATCCATGGTTGGAACCTGAACGTCTGGTTAGACTTTTCCCACAAGGCCCTCTGCTGCCACCCGTCCACTGAAGATGACATCATTGACCGAGACGCCATCATAAGAGGACCCAGCCAGACTAAGGGGTAGATTGTGGTCTTTGATGTACTGTCTCATATTTTCTGTTGATAGAAAAACCATGCCCAAATCAACAGATATTCACAGTAGATAGGTATATTAAAAAAACTACACCTATTTTTCGATACAGGTCACAGAGATCAGAGATACCCAGCACAAAAGCAAAAGTCAAATCTATTAAATGAAGACTGTCCTCATCTTACCAAGTCGTTTCCAGTGTCCAAGGTAATATTGAGGAATGCAGTCCTAGAGAAGACAAATTACATATTAGCTGTCCTGATCCCAGACCTGTATGAGCTAAAGCCGTCGCTTAACTATCATCGTAATGCCAAGGAGTTAGCTAAGCACATACAGACCTGGAACCAGACGACAAATGGTGGGGGACGTTAAAACTAAGTGTGACTGGACAGGAAAGCAGGCACTCAGATCACATTTATGGAAGATAGCAGTGAAAGATGAATCCATCCTGTCAACAAATTTAAAAAATAGGACATTTGTTCCTCTACAGTGTCAGTTCGGAAGTGATTATCGCGTCATCTATCTATACAGACCATACCATTTAAATCCAACTCTTTTTCTTGCTCAAAACTTCCTGCTATTTCTGCTGCTTGGTTGTTGGTTGACATGAGAGTGCAGAGAGATAACACAAATGGAAAAGGATTTGTTGGTGCTGATGAAATAAATGACAAGACCATCTGAGCATACAACAGGGTGTATGACTTGGTGCAAGGGAAACATCAGGATTTGAGCTAGAATCAGGGAGACGCAACACTATGAATACTGATGTAGCTGACTTGGGGTAGTGTGTGTCTGTGAAGATGTGTGTGTAGGAGTAGGGGAAGAGGATCTAACATCCTAGTGCCTCTCTCCATCCTGCCTATCTAGTTCCATAGAAGGAAAGAGGGAGAAAGACCAATATAGAAACAGAGAGGAGCCATCTATCTGGTGAGATGGTGATCATCAACAGGCTTGTTGATCTGTTTGCTCCAGTCTTGCTCCCCTGGCACAGGGGTAAGTTATGACATAGTGGAGCTCAACTGAATACATCGGTGGTTGGTTCGAATACTAACTGAATCCAGGGCCCAATGAGGACCTCTGTTGACACATAGTGGTTAATAAATGAAATTGAACAAGAAGAGGCCTTTGATTCAAGTCTCTTGAAACAAACACACACACACACACACACACCACACACCACACACCACACACCTTACCTTGAGTAATGCAACGTTGCTCCAGATAGGTGGTTTGGTAACGCCCAGGTGTGATGTCACGGCCTGGGTAGCCCTATCCAGGAGGAGCTGCTCAGTCACTTTCTCTGGATTCCCAAACACTTCCTGGAACCAGGCCCCGCCCATCATCACCTAGGGAACACAGACAGTACACACACAGCGGATTAAAATCATCAAAGCTTGATGATGAGTTGGTTATTTTAATCAGCTGTGTACTGCTAGGACAAAACCAAAGCGTACACCCAGGGGAGGCCCCAGGACTGGGTTTGGGAAACCCTGATTTAGAAAACTGTCTGTCTGCCTGCCAGCCAGCTTAATAATAAATGAATCATCAAACATCCTTTGTCCTAAAGGACCTATAAGACCATCAGTGAAGAAACGGAACTACATTCCAACAACAGCCTTGTTCAGGGCTACTGAGTTGAGGTCCCACAGATGGCTGCACCATATTTGCCTTGGCCAGCAGCTTGTCTGTTTGCATAAACTGACGTGTCTAGAGAAACAGGCATCTGCCCAGTAAACAAATAATGTCTTAAGAAGGTGAGGAGGAACATCAATAATGGAGTGACATATGTTGTAGAAGTCAAGTCACATGGCACCAGAGGCTATTTGCAGTTAGTTATACAACATATCTTCCACACCAGGGTATTCCAAACAGAAACTCCCTCCACAACCTCCCTGTGACATGACCCAATAAGCCTAAATGAGGATGGGGCTGGACTGTGTAAGGGACATGGGGATCTGTCATCCTCACGTCTAATGCATGAATCATATACGCTGAGCGTAATCCTGTATATCTTGATGGGTTCCACTTTGGTTTATACATTGAAGGTTGGTCCCTGCCATGCTGTGCATTATTAACATAGGAAAGTATTATTGCAGGGCCTATAACACACACATTATGTAATTGTTTGTGTATGAGAGAGAATATAGTACATATATATATTGTGTGTCTCTTACTGTTAGTCTGGTGGTGTGTCCTCCAGTGCGGTTGTGCTGGGGGAAAGGCACAGAGTCATAGACCACCCCTAGGAGACCTCTGTCTTCTGAGGATGGCACCAGGTGGCCAAAGCCCTGAGGCCACACAAGACAACACTCATATTAGATACACACACATTCTGAAACACGCATACCCATACAAAATAACAGAGAATCTTCTAAAACAAATTGCTTCATTCTCATTGAGTGTTCTCACAGTGACAGGCAGGATGGAACCTTCATACTCCAGGTTTACCACGGCAACGGTCACTGTGGCGATCTCCAGTAGCTGCTGTGACAGGGGCTGTGCAGCAGAGGGCAGTGCTGAGGCCAGAGCTAAAACAACACACACTCACAACTGAAGACCAACACCACACAGGCTTCCAGGTCCACAGGCAGAACGGCAGGGACTGAATTTAGAATCACTGTTTGAAGTTAAAAGATGTAGGTTCAGAGGTCAAGTTTAGTAAAAGTTAATTTACCTTTTGCGGGTAGAGCAGAAATTATATGATCAGCTTTGATGGTGCCGACCTCCAGTTGAATCTTGGTTAAAAAATAAATTCCACGGACATCAGTTGATTAATTTACTCAATTTAATAAACAACTTAAAAATGCATATACAGTGGGGCAAAAAAGTATTTAGTCAGCCACCAATTGTGCAAGTTCTCCCACTTAAAAAGATGAGAGGCCTGTAATTTTCATCATAGGTACACTTCAACTATGACAGACAAAATGAGAAAAGAAATCCAGAAAATCACATTGTAGTATTTTTAATTTATTTTTTTGCAAATTATGGTGGAAAATAAGTATTTGGTCAATAACAAAAGTTTATCTCAATACTTTGTTATATACCCTTTGTTGGCAATGACAGAGGTCAAACGTTTTCTGTAAGTCTTCACAAGGTTTTCACACACTGTTGCTGGTATTTTGGCCCATTACTCCATGCAGATCTCCTCTAGAGCAGTGATGTATTGGGGCTGTTGCTGGGCAATGCGGACTTTCAACTCCCTCCAAAGATTTTCTATGGGGTTGAGATCTGGAGACTGGCTAGGCCACTCCAGGCCCTTGAAATGCTTCTTACGAAGCCACTCCTTCGTTGCCCGGGCGGTGTGTTTGGGATCATTGTCATGCTGAAAGACCAAGCCACGTTTCATCTTCAATGCCCTTGCTGATGGAAGGTTTTCACTCAAAATCTCACGATACATGGCCCCATTAATTCTTTCCTTTACACGGATCAGTCGTCCTGGACCCTTTCAAGAAAAACAGCCCCAAAGCATGATGTTTTCACCCCCATGCTTCACAGTAGGTATGGTGTTCTTTGGATGCAACTCAGCATTCTTTGTCCTCCAAACACGACGAGTTGAGTGTTACCAAAAAGTTATATTTTGGTTTCATCTGACCATATGACATTCTCCCAATCTTCTTCTGGATCATCCAAATGCTCTCTAGCAAACTTCAGACAGGTCTGGACATGTACTGGCTTAAGCAGGGGGACACGTCTGGCACTGCAGGATTTGAGTCCCTGGCGGCGTAGTGTGTTACTGATGGTAGGCTTTGTTACTTTGGTCCCAGCTCTCTGCAGGTCATTCACTAGGTCCCCCCGTGTGGTTCTGGGATTTTTGCTCACCGTTCTGGTGATCATTTTGACCCCACGGGGTGAGATCTTGCGTGGAGTCCCAGATCGAGGGAGACTATCAGTGGTCTTGTATGTCTTCCATTTCCTAATAATTGCTCCCACAGTTGATTTCTTCAAACCAAGCTGCTTACCTATTGCAGATTCAGTCTTCCCAGCCTGGTGCAGGTCTACAATTTTGTTTCTGGTGTCCTTTGACAGCTCTTTCGTCTTGGCCATAGTGGAGTTTGGAGTGTGACTGAGGTTGTGGACAGATGTCTTTTATACTGATAACAAGTTCAAACAGGTGCCATTAATACAGGTAACGAGTGGAGGACAGTGGAGCCTCTTAAAGAAGAAGTTACAAGTCTGTGAGAGCCAGAAATATTGCTTGTTTGTAGGTGACCAAATACTTATTTTCCACCATAATTTGCAAATAAATAAATTAAAAATCCTATAATGTGATTTTTCTGGTTTTTTTCCCCTCATTTTGTCTATCATAGTTGAAGTGTACCTGTGATGAAAATTACAGGCCTCATCTTTTTAAGTGGGAGAACTTGCACAATTGGTGGCTGACTAAATACTTTTTTGCCCCACTGTACCACCACAACTCCAGTGCAATGGCAGTACACATCCATGTGTCCCAACCCCCAGGTCTCACCTTCCAGCCGGTGCCATTAGTACTTAGCCCCATCACAGGGGTGTCTTTGTGCACCTCTACACGCCCCCCATTCCTCATCCTCTCCTCCAGGGCTTCTGGAAGGTTCTGTAAGCCCCTCTTCAGTGACCACTGGGCCCAGTTCTCCTGAGCGGCCCTCTTGGCAAGGGTAGAGGGGGATACTTCTGGTTCAGGGCCTGGGGTGACAGTCACACTTGTTATTCATCTACTCATTTAGACAGGTCAGCAATAGGACTGTTATGGGGACCTTTTAGACTCTCAGAATTCCTATGTAGCTTCGGTGTGGTGGCGGACTCTCTCTCACCTGAGCCCAGCAACATCCCCAGGACGATGGAACCTCTGGCCTTCTCTGCGTTGTAGAGTGGCGGGAGACAAGAGCGCACACTCAGCTTCCTGCAGTCCCCTGCAAACACTCCCCTGCACAGGCTGTCGATGGCAATGTCTGCAAGCTGCAGAGGGAAGAGGAGCATACAGTCACTCTGAACTGATGTGGAAGTTGTGTGGACATCATTTAGGGTCTTTTTTTAAACACAATCACACCTCAGTGCCCAGCCTTCTCGACACGAAGGAATGAACAGACTCATCCTCCTCCTTTCCTCTGCTGATCAATATCTCCTTCAGTACGCTCTGGACCAGAGGACGAGAGAATGGAGGGACTGTACGCACTACTCCACTGGATGGAGGGAGAGAGAGGGACAGAGGGTGAATGACTACCTACAGTTGATTCATTTCACCATGTTGTAAATGCATGAACATAGCTGTTTGTGTCTAACATGGTACTATTTTATCACTCATCCTTACCCCACCTTACCCTAAGCCAGAAGGCATCTTGTGTAGCTGGCCTCCCACGTAGAGGTAACGGTTCTTAGAGGCCACGTGATCATAGGTGACTGGCAGGACCTCGCTCTCCAGCCCCAACTCTTCCACCTGTAGAAAACAGACTTTGATTTTTACCTACTCTCTCTCTCACACACACACACACACACACACACACACACACACACACACACACACACACACACACACACACACCATGTTGAGTGTGTTTCGTCCCACGGCTCCTGCAGGTCGAATCCCTCTGGGTCCATGTTCAAACACAGCTCCATCCTCCCTACGAGTTGAGCTTAGCCAGCCTCCGAACCGTCCAGCCCTCTCCAGCAGCACTATCTACACAGACAGACAATGTTGAACCTGTGCAGGGCCTAGTGGGCATCTCATAATAGTGTAATAACAGCTTAATTACAGTATGTTTGGCCTTACAGTAGAGATGTAGTCTACCTGCATGCAGCATATGTGGAGATAGTTGTGGTAATGATATTTACCTTGGAGACCTGGGGGCTCTTGCTGAGGTGGAAGCAGGCTGACAGGCCCCCGATCCCCCCTCCCAGGACAGCCACTGTCTTCTGCATTTAGCCCTACGATGCCCAGCTCTGTGCAATGGGACAGAACAGGGCTGTAGTGTCTATTCTGTACCAGGCAAATGGCATTAAGAGCAACTGAGCAAGCCAAGTCATGTTAGTAGAAACTTCGGTGAAGGGACCAAGCTTGGCTTTGGTTAACGAGGGGGGAAACAAGGACAGCTGCACACTATCAGACCTGTAACTGTCAAGTGGCCTGGCCAAGCCTTCTTGACCCCATGAGGAAGTGTTTTTGAAGATGAGCTTCCCCACAGGGTGATGCAGTGAAAAGGATTTGTGAAATTCAGCTATGACTACATCGATTCACTCAAGGTCAATACTTCTAAAAAGTGTCATTGTTAAACACTTACCTTGTACCTATGTTTGTCCTCTGTAGTTCTGTGCCTGTTCGCTGAAATCCATACTTTTTAATAAAACGTTCATTAAATACAACCACCAACCGTTTCCTATTTTCTGTTGCTCTAAAATGGTATGTCATGTGCCAATTGAATCTCAGATTAGGCAGGATAATGTACGTTTTAGAGC
Organism: Oncorhynchus masou masou; assembly: GCF_036934945.1. Classification (NCBI taxonomy): domain Eukaryota; kingdom Metazoa; phylum Chordata; class Actinopteri; order Salmoniformes; family Salmonidae; genus Oncorhynchus; species Oncorhynchus masou. Next base: position 72,305,123 of record NC_088240.1, read on the forward strand.
AAGCTTTGAACAATATAACATGTGGAAATGTTCAGTGGTTGTATTTGAAAAAGTGTTTGGGTAAAAAGTATGGACAAAGGCACCCAACTACAGAGGACAAACATAGGTACAAGGTAAGTGTTTCATAATTTTAATTTTTGGCTGAATCGATGTAGTCAGTGACGGACTTCCACAAAGCCTGGTCCCTGCTCAACTCCATTGGTGGAGATATTCAGAAACTTCCTTCACCACGGATTTGAGTTTAGTTAGCTACAAGGGCCCGTTACTAAAACAATATGACGGTGTCTCTCACTCATTAATCAGATGACTGACAGAGAGTTGTAGCCTATGTCTCCCACTAATCTGAGTGGAGAAGGAGGGTTGGGTCTGGGTGGTGGCCCCTGATAAGATGACATAATGACAGTCCCTTTTAATCTGCTGTCTGGAGACTCAGTGAGACAAGAGAAATGTCCTATTGAAATAAATACGTTCTTGTACAGTCAGTGACAGTTTTCACTCGGGAAACAGTTGAGCATATGTCTAGCAGTGGCTGGATACAGCAATAGCCTAAATACAGCTAGCTTGAAAATTATATTTTTATTGTTAACACTTTTTAAAATAATGTTTTACTTTAGTTTATTTGGTAAACAATTTTTTTAAACTCTTCTTGAACTGCACTGCTTGTAAGTAAGCATTTCACGGTAAGGTCTACACTTGTATTCGGCGTATGTGACAAAGTTTAATTTGCTAGCTATTTATCTATTTTGATAAGTAAGGCCAGTGAACGTGCAAAGGCATGATGCCAAATTACACTAGGGGCCACAGGCAGTCATTCGGTTGTGTGCAGTTTTACTGTAAATGACAATACACCGGCAATATATCTAATTCAACAAAGTAACGTTAGTTGTTTTGAAGGAGTCTTCGCTCACAACACCTGTTGTCAGGTGTTATCCAATGCATTCAAAATAACCGTAAACGTTAGCCGGTTAGCAAGCAACACAACTGGGGAAAAGTGTAGCATACGATGCAAAGGAAGGCACAACTTCACGAGTGGTAAACATACATATCGATTTGCTTATTGGAATAAATGTAGAAATGTCTAGAATTTACCTTTTTCGGTCTAAAGTTGGAGTCACTACTCATATGAACCTCCGTGACATAACGTTGATGACAGAGGACTTCGTCGCTGCTTTGAACAACCAATTACAATCACCGATTTCGTCTTTTTTGCTGGAAATCCTTTGCTTGTTCTTTCTGTTTTCTGTATGGCTGCCATCTAGTGTATGGGAAAGCACTTACAACATGGCTGCTTTCTTTTATTGCTATGTGGAGTTCATAACCGTCCATAAATACAATGACTCATTTGAAAACCGGTAATTGTATTTAATGTATTTATTTTTATTTGCTTAAAACCACAATGACCCATAACTTCATAAACTGGATACAACTTTACCATACAATGATTATTTGTACATTTGTATTGTATTTGGGAGACATTCGAATGCACTGTTGGAGATAGTAACATAAGTGTTTTGCTGCACCTGCCAAAACACATGCAGATCTTGTAAGTAAGCATTTCACTGTAAGGTTGTATTTGGCATATGTGATAAATACAATTTGATTCAATTTTAAAATTCATGTACACTACCAATAAACTTAGATTTGATTTCGATTTTAATATAGAACATGGACCCAGTCATTCAGATTATCCAGAGCCTCTGACGTCTCACATCATGGCTTTGATACAACAGGAGACAGATAACAAAAATAATGTACCTAGCTATATAGCTAGTTAATTAAAGGTTAAATAAAACAAAACAAATTCAGTTTGTTGAAATTACATGTCACTGAAGCTTACAAGGGTCTGCCTGGTCCTTTCCCCCCCACACCTCTGATTCCAAAAGTTCTACAACATAATGAACAAGGGCAGCCTTTCTGTGGGAAGTCAGTGCACTACACAACAGCTCCTGCAGCCTGGGGAAGTCCAGCTCCCCTGGGTGGAGAGCTGACACCAGGAAAGTGGTATGTTTGAGGCCTAGTCGACCTAGGGCCTCCTCACTCCACCTTCTAACCTCTTCAACAGCTCCTTCCCCCATTAGGTCAGCCTTGGAGAGGACCAGGTAGCACATCCTCCCCTGAGCTGACAGACTCTGCAGCAGCTGGACACAGACCTGGCTAAGCCTGAGAGGCGAGACCAGGATGTAAACATCACATAGTGGGTGCAGAGGAGTCAGCGACATCGGAGGGAATGGAGATGGAGGTTGCGGAGAAGATGAAAGAGCCTTCTGATCTGTCTTGGTCGATGAGGGAGCCAGTTCCCCCACCCTGCCCATGCCTGGTAGATCCCACAGCCAGACATTAGGCAGCTCAGGGTGTGGGAACCCCAGAGCCTCCATGGTGGTTTCAGTGACTCCAGTGGGAGACGCCCTCTCGTCCTGGTTCTTCAAGCCCAGGAGGGAGTTGACTAGGCTGGAGCTTCCGCAACCCGTCTGCCCCAGGACCCCCAGGTCCAGTCGGAGGTGCTCCAAGGCCGTGAGGGCGGAGAGAAGTCTGGATGGGGGGTTGGTCAGATCTCTGGACTGGAACAGGTGTCCATTCCGATCAATGTCCCCCGGACGCACCTTATCCATTCTCAGTCCAGCTGACAGCAGAGACCTGCAGGGAAGGATACGAGCAAAAGGATGCAATGATACAAAGAAGTGTGATTTGGGTAAAAAATAATAATTATGGTTTGTTTTACAGTATCTCCTCAAGGTACAAACTTGATTATTTACTCTGAATCTGGAAAATTGCCATGTAGCTTCATTAATATGAATTATCTGTACACACACTGTTTGCACAATTAACCATAACATGAGACTAAACACACACTCACTGTTCGTCATTCCTCAGCAGTTTTGGAACTCTGTTTTCTCTGAAAACATCCACCATGAACTGACAGAAGGCTTTCTTTCTCAGCTCAGGCAGAGCTGTAGTCATGGTCGCTCCAATTTCCCTTAACTCTAGTAACGTTTGCTTCACATCCTCTGGGACTTCAGCATCTCCAGCTGTGGCTGCCAGCCTCTTCCTCTCAATCTCCATCTGACGGGCTCTCATTCTCTCCCAGGCACAGGTCTTACAGGGTCCTGTGAGCTTCTCCTGGACCAGGTCCCACTCCTGTTCAGCTCTGACTAAGAACAGCGGTTGGTCTCTGTCGCGGAGCTCCATGATAGGCCCTGGGAGGTTGTCCTGGTGCTGCACTGAGGTGAGGACCACCAACACATCAAAGTGTTCAATAGGGTGGTTTTGGCCATCGAGGCTTGGAATTGTCCAAATCCGAATGTTGGGGATTTTAGGGTGCAGGACCATTGGTGATTTGGGGTGCAGGACGATCGGTTGGTTCTCAGTGGGAGGGTCATCTCTCTTGTTGTCGTCCTGCTCACTTTCCTTAACCTGTCCTTTTCCTTCTCTCTCAAACACTTTAGTCAGAGTCCCCAAAATCTCAATTTCATCATCATCACTAGCTTCCTCATCCTCACTTTTCTCCTCCTCCTCTTCCTCCTCCTCCTCCTCATTTCCTAACCCACACAGTGCTCTGGTCAGTTGAGTGTTGGCCTCCTGGGTTCCCCCAGTAACAGCCACATCTAAAGGGAAGTGGTCATACAGTTCCAACGCCGCCACCAGCTTGCCCTCCAGTCCCATCGCCCGTGGAGACGATCGCCATGGTGCAAGCAGTAGCTCCACCATTTCTTCACTCAGTTTCCCAGTCATCATGAGCTCAGTTCATCTCCCTGAGACAAAACAAATGAGTATAAAGGTATTTGTCACAATTATGTGTTCCTAAGACTTGATATTGTACAAGATGCTCTTGTTACAAAACCAATAACGAGCCTACGAATATTGTTGCACTCTCTTTGTCTAGGGGTCCTAGGCTCTTGACCTCTTGGTCAGCCAGTCCAAGTGTATTATATATTTTTTCAGTTGGTGACTAAACATAAAATGTACCAAAAGGAAAAATACCAAAGGCATGCCCAAACTAAAGGCTAAAAACAAACAAAAGGCCTCATGGCCACCAAACAAAACCCACAGCCTTTATGGCTTGCTAGCTGGGATACTGACTGACAATCACCTTCTTCATATTCTTCTTCTTCTTCAATGAGGTTTAACAGCGGTTGCAATACCACCAACATAAACTATCAAAATAAAGAAAGTTGCACACTCCATACATAAACTCCCAGTAATTGAATGGGTATTTGCACACTCCATATATAAACTCCCAGCAATTTGTGTGTGACTTTCTTTATTTTGATAGTTTATAGTTTATTCGCCATTAGTCAGCACCTCCACACAAACTTTTTTTCTGGGTGTGCGCCAGCTCATGTTTTTTAATCTAGCATTACCACCACCAACAACAATACTTTTTTGGCGGTTGGCATCCAACTTTATGTTCCATTCCTGACACCGACTGAACTGACTATCACCTTCATTGACAGCACCTGCTGCCTCCTGGGGAAATGGAGTTTGGAAGTGTATTCTGTCAATGTGTTGCCTAACTGTGTGCTTACACTACACTACCTACTACATAACACTATGGAGTAAGAAATAATCAGATTTGAGGGTTGCATTTTACATTACAGCACTTTATTCCGTCTACTGTAATGTAAAGAGATACTGATTTAGTTGGATGGAGGATGGAGAATACTTAAGCATAAATGACAGACTACTTACCTTGCAGAGATAAAATAAAATTATTTGCAGACTTGATTTTAAGGCTAATATCACAGTTTTTTCCTCTTGTATTGAGTAATCCTTGTCTTCTGGAGGTTTGCCGAGGTGGTAAGTTCTTTAGGAATAACATCTGAACCCCATTCACTTCAATGTTGACCAAGTCAGTCACATGCTGCATTGCAAATAAACCACAGAACCTGCTTCCAGGATATAGATTTTTTTTCAGGTGGAGCAAGGTGTGTGTAGTCTGGCTGGCCACGACCCACGGGACAACACAACGAGCTAGAGAGGCTGCTGTTAGCAAGACTACGGTGTGTGAATACAGAGAGACAAACTGGTGACTTATTGGAAAACACAAGAACTGGCTTCTTTTATGACATGAATATTACTTGGTATGAAACAAGATTCAGATCATAATTATTACAATACAATTACAAATGCCACTTATTTCACTGTACGTTTAAGACAATAACCTACGAGTTCCTTCATAGGCCAAATGTAATGTAGAGCCAAACAAAATCATTATTATGACATGTGTGCAATGAAATGACTTTCTAGAGGTTTTTAATGATCCATTCATGAGAAACACCATTCTCAACAATGTAGCCTACTACCTAATAAAATTGTCCTGTATCCTGTTTGAGTGTGAACAGTTAAGAAGAGCAATGGCACTTCTCCCCAGCAGATGTCCGCATTGCTTTTCATTTCAACCTACTATTTTTTATTTTTTATTTTTTTATTTCACCTTTATTTAACCAGGTAGGCTAGTTGAGAACAAGTTCTCATTTACAACTGCGACCTGGCCAAGATAAAGCATAGCAGTGTGAACAGACAACAACACAGAGTTACACATGGAGTAAACAATAAACAAGTCAATAACACAGTAGAAAAATAAAAAAGTCTACATACATTGTGTGCAAAAGGCATGAGGAGGTAGGCGAATAATTACAATTTAGCAGATTAACACTGGAGTGAAATTATAAAATGGTCATGTTCAGGTACAGATACTGGTGTGCAAAAGAGCAGACAAGTAAATAAATAAAAACAGTATGGGGATGAGGTAGGTCAATTGGGTGGGCTATTTACCAATGGACTATGTACAGCTGCAGCGATCGGTTAGCTGCCCAGATAGCAAATGTTTAAAGTTGGTGAGGGAGATAAAAGTCTCCAACTTCAGCGATTTTTGCAATTCGTTCCAGTCACAGGCAGCAGAGAACTGGAAGGAAAGGCAGCCAAATGAGGTGTTAGCTTTAGGGATGGTCAGTGAGATATACCTGCTGGAGCGCGTGCTACGGGTGGGTGTTGCCATCGTGACCAGTGTACTGAGATAAGGTGGAGCTTTACCTAGCATGGACTTGTAGATGACCTGGAGCCAGTGGGTCTGGCGACGAATATGTAGCGAGGACCAGCCGACTAGAGCATACAGATCGCAGTGGTGGGTGGTATAAGGCGCTTTAGTAACAAAATGGATGGCACTGTGATAAACTGCATCCAGTTTGCTGAGTAGAGTATTGGAAGCTATTTTGTAGATGACATCGCCGAAGTCGAGGATCGGTAGGATAGTCAGTTTTACTAGGGTAAGTTTGGCGGCGTGAGTGAAGGAGGCTTTGTTGCGGAATAGAAAGCCGACTCTAGATTTGATTTTAGATTGGAGATGTTTGATATGAGTCTGGAAGGAGAGTTTACAGTCTTGCCAGACAACTAGGTACTTATAGATGTCCACATATTCTTGGTCGGCACCACCCAGGGTGGTGATGCTAGTCGGGCGTGCGGGTGCAGGCAGCGAACAGTTGAAAAGCATGCATTTGGTTTTACTGGCGTTTAAGAGCAGTTGGAGGCCACGGAAGGAGTGTTGTATGGCATTGAAGCTCGTTTGGAGGTTAGATAGCACAGTGTCCAAGGAAGGGCCAGAAGTATACAGAATGGTGTCGTCTGCGTAGAGGTGGATCAGGGAATCGCCCGCAGCAAGAGCAACATCATTGATATATACAGAGAAAAGTGTCGGCCCGAGAATTGAACCCTGTGGCACCCCAATAGAGACTGCGAGAGGACTAATAGTAACGCCACTCAGTCCATTCAGTCCACTGGAATAGTGTATTATTGAGCTATGTCAAATAGGCCTGTTGACAATAAATTCAATGTTGGAAACACCCCAATTAGTCAATATACAGTACACATATACAAAACAATGAAGATGCATGTAAACATACTATACAAAGATTTGTATTAATTATTTTTTTTAGGAACTTGGGATCAAGACATGTGCAGACATGCCCCATGACATCATTGAAGTAGACTACATTTAACAGCAAGCTGAGAGGTACTGAGCACAGCAGGCACAACAGAACTACAGCTGTTTGGTCAACAGAAAAAGATGCTCAGGGCCTGACATCACTGCAGGGGAGGTAATGTTTGTTGTGTGAAAAAATATATGATGTGGGGATTGCTCTAACTCTGACAGTCTTTAAACCTGCTAATTTAAGAGACTGCTGTAACCGAAAAAGGTCAAGAATGGTTAAATACCAGTTGCTATAGGTGTAACATTATACAGCCTAGGGGTAGACTGAAGATTGATGGCTTCATACAGAACTGCTCACTTTCTGTCTGGGCCAGATGTAGTCTAAGTTGATCATGAATTCATTTCTTTTGTCATATTTTGTAGGCAATATCTCAGTGTTTCCATTCAAAAGGACCACAATGCATTTTTTGCTGAGCCTAACTGGTTGGACCACTTCTGTTGCTGCTAGTATGAATAAGATCAAGCCCCTCCCTGGACACATTCCCATGTCAACAATACATTACATCCAGCCAGACCCTACATTCTCTTGGATCTGTTAGGAACACTTGTACTTGGGTCTGTTATTTCTTCACTGTCTTCTTCTCTGCTCAGGAGCAGTGGGTTTAGAAGGAGCTGACAGAAGGACTGCTACCATGGCTGATGGAAAGGGATTCACCTGTCTTATGGTCATTCTCATCCTGGGGAATATATTTGGAGCTGTAAGAGTTGCACTTGATTTGATTCCTATAGTAGCTGTATTTTGAAAGTATTTGTTTAATCATATGTAATCATATAGTAGACAAATGGTTAAATTAAAATCCAGAAGTTTACTACAGTACATTAGATTTCTGGTCCTTTTCAGCACTACACTGTACGGGTTATTGACACTTTCAATTGTAATGTAGGATCCTGTTATAATAATGTTTACAATTTGTTATAACAACTTTTAATATACATGTTATTACCTTATTATAGGCAGCAGGTCTTGCCCTTTGCGCTCTGGCCATCTGGGTTGCAGTAGATCAGTTCAAGCTCTACCCTATATCTGGTGTGTCGGGGAAAGATGACATCTTTGCCGGGGCCTGGATTGCCATTTTCACAGGCTTTGCCTTCTTCTGCATGTGTGTCTTTGGTATCTTGGCTGCTGCGAAGAAGAGCCGTGCCTTAATGCTAACAGTAAGACTTTGATACTAAATTCATCACAATCTCTTTGGTCACCGAAGTTCTTCATTTGTTCATCTGAACACTGATTCAAAATATATAATTCAAGTGGAATATATGGTATGTCTATATCTCTTTCCCTGTTGTTCTTTTCAAGTAAAGGATAATATTTATTTTGGAATTTTGACAGTATCTGATCCTGATGTTGATTATCTACATATTTGAGTGTGCCTCGTGTATCACTGCAGTCACCCACAGAGACTATGTGAGTACATGGGAAATGGGCAACTTGGGATACCTTCAGATCTTCACATTGCAGCACCATTCTAGAAACTCCACTTTGAAACGTATTCTCCTGTTTTGTCTCATCCTCTCCTATGTGCTGTTTGTAGCTGGTTGGAAACAGTAATCTGGTGAAGGAGCAGATGCTGAAGTACTATGCAGCCGACGGTGACTCTGGCAGTCGGATCACACTGACATGGAACAAAGTGATGAAAGAGGTGACTGGTCACCAAATCAAAGGAATCTGTCATAGGATAATCTGACTAATCAGAGCCACACCACACATTCCAAACAGACGACTAGCACGAAGACCGACTAAATCTAGGTTATTGTGTGGAGTATCTGTTCGGGAAAGGTATCACATTCCACTAACACACACACACACGGCAGGGAAGCCTAGTGGTTAGAGCGTTGGACTAGTAACCGGAAGGTTGCGAGTTCAAACCCCCGAACTGACAAGGTACAAATCTGTCGTTCTGCCCCTGAACAGGCAGTTAACCCACTGTTCCCAGGCCGTCATTGAAAATAAGAATTTGTTCTTAACTGACTTGCCTGGTTAAATAAAGGTAAAAAAAACAAAAAAAACACACGCGCACACACACACACCCTTGGGAGTAGCAGATGAGTTGTCAGCTCTGACATGACATAGCATGTCCCTCTCTCCATCATCGATGCCAGAGTCCCGATGTGTCTCTGCTGGGTGAACCGGTTTGGACAGCCCCATAGTGTGTGAAAGACAAGGGATGGGATCAGTTTGCTGCAGAAACAACCTCTGCAGGCTATGCTGATGTAGCTACAAATACTTATACAGTAGCTCGCTCAGTTTGAGTGAAGTGAGTTCAGTCTGTCACAACATCAGTTTGTCCACTGACTAACTAAACTATTCCTGTTTGATTGAAGAATATTCCTCACCCATGTATTGTTTCTACAACATCCTCTCCTCTCCTATTTCAGGTGGAGTGTTGTGGAACGGATGGCCCAGTGGACTGGATAGAGTACAACTCCACCTTCAGGGAGAAGTTTGGTACAGACTACCCCTGGCCCACCCACTGCTGCAAGAGGAAGAACAACTACGAGGTGGTGAATGTGGAGGCCTGCAAGAACGGCCAGAACACCACCGTGTTCACTAAGGTGAGAAAACACATTCCCATTGCCTAAAACTTAAGAGATTCTCTGGTTCTCTGATTCTCACTTGAAGGCTCAAGATTTAAGTAGCTCATATCCACAGATTTAGGATCTGATTATACAGTACCTGCCATGAATTATAACTGTACTGTAACTAATAACAGTATGGAAAATATCTGACCCTGTACAGTATCAGTGGTTAGGGGTCATTTATACCTCCCACTTGAAGTAAGCACATTGTTGCTTGTCCTTGAACCACCTTGGCACAGGCTATCCTGATTATACCATCTATCTTTCGACCCAGGGCTGCTTCAACCACATTGAGTCTGTGTTCAGTCGATATACATGGGCTATCAGCTGGTATGGTTTCGCTGTGCTAATGTTTATGGTGAGTTTTCAGTTGGTCTACTTAGGTTGGTAAATAGTTATGTATTCAGTTGCAAGATTTATTACCCGAAAACAATTTATCGGACACTTTTGTATACTCCACAACATACAGTAGAGACATTATCAGAACATAAAGTCCAACAACACTTGCACTTTCTTGCTGTAAGTCTAACGTTCCCTTGTCTTTATTTGATTCAGTTCTGGCTGTTGATCCTGGCCATGGTGTACTACCTGATGCTGTGAGAAGGTTATTGACACTTTCAATTGTAATGTAGGATCCTGTTATAATAATGTTTACAATTTGTTATAACAACTTTTAATATACATGTTATTACCTTATTATAGGCAGCAGGTCTTGCCCTTTGCCAGAAAGTCTGGAGGAGTGTCTCTAAACATGTTTTATACTTTCTGCTGAAGCAACACCAACCCTCACTTCAGCAACTACCTCATTTCTTAAATAACAAATGACTGTGGGAAGGATAACAGAAAAGTTTTCTGATATATAGAGAATGAACACTGTGTAGGGATTCAAGTGTGTGTATATATATATATATATATATATATATATATATATATATATATATTTAATGGGTTTATTGTACTGTAAATGCTAGATGAACAAATATGGATTGGCCTGAGAATTTCAATGTCCTAACTGCTTTGGTAATGGGATATATATATAGTTCTTGTCATTAATTGTACAGTACCACTCACACCTACTGATTCCAGGCTGTTTCTTTATTTGTACTATTTTCTACATTGTAGAATAATAGTGAAGACATCAAAACTATGAAATAACACATATGTATAAAAAAACAACACTTTTTTGGTTACTACATGATTCTATATGTTGTATGTAGTGTTGTATGTCTAGGGTTTTGTATTGCCTAGGGTTTTGTATGTCTAGGGTTGTTGTAGGTCTAGGGGTTTTTGCATTTCTATGTTGGCCTGATATGGTTCTCAATCAGAGACAGCTGTTTATCGTTCTCTCTGATTGGGGATCATATTTAGGCAGCCCTGTTTCCCACTTCCTGGTGTGGGATTTTGTCTATGTGTAGTTTCCTGTCAGCACTCGTTTGTATAGCTTCACGGTTAGTTTTATAATTTTGTTCAGTGTTCATTTTTTAAATAAATAAGAATGTACGCATACCACGCTGCGCCTTGGTCTCCTTCATACGACGAACGTGACAGAAGATCACACCAACAAAGGACCAAGCAGCGTGTTCAGGAGTAATGGACCTGGGAGGAGATTCTGGATGAAGCAGGACCCTGGACGCAGGAGGGGGAGTATTGCCGTCCGAAGGAGGAGATAGAAGCAGCGAAAGCGGAACGGCGATATTACGAGGAGTTGTACCAACGAGACAAGCATGAGGCAGCACACAGGGAGATTGGCTGAGTCAGGTTGGAGACTTGAGTCAACTCCTCGTGCTTACCGTGGGGAGCGTGTGACTGGTCAGACACTGTGGTATGCAGTGACACGCACGGTGTCTCCATTTCGCATTCATAGCCCGGTGCGTTCTATTCCAACTCCTCGCATTTGCCGGGCTAGAGGGGGTATCCAGCCAGGACGGATGGTGCCGGCTCAGCACTCCTGGTCTCCAGTACACCTCCTTGGACCAGGATATCCTGCGCCGGCTCTGCGTACCGTCTCCGGTGCGTCTGCACAGCCCAGCCCAGGCTCATTTGAGCATCCAGCCAGGACGCATTGTGCCAGCTCTACGCTTCAGATCTCAAGTGCGCCTCCACAGTCCAGTACGTCCTGTGCCTCCTCTCCACACTCGCCCTGAGGTGCATGTCATCAGCCCGGTGCCACCTGTACCGGTCCCACGCATCAGATCTCAGATCAACTTTGCCAGAGTGCTGAAAGATCTGATAGAACAGTTGTTTTTATTGGGGAATTTCTAATATATTATTTAGAGAATGTTTGTATTGATCTTCAAACAATTCTTAGTTTAGTATTCTATTCAATTACAAAATCTGCAGTTTAGGAGAAAAACAAGGACAAATTGTTTCATCTGTGATGTAACCATCAGGCTTTTAATTCACACCTTGGAAAATATTACAAAATAAGATTAACTGCCTTTGCCAAGTGCTATAAGGCTGAAAGGGATCGTATTGGACTGAAAATTCAGGTTACACCCACACACACCTGTAATACACACATAGGTAGTATAGCCATTTTAAGTATTTCCAACTTATATGGACTTCAATGTACTTGGTCACTGCATAGATATAGAAGAGGGAGGGAGGGAGGGAGGGAGGGATGCATGCTTGCTCACACAACAGGACCATACTCACACACACCCACACAGTAACAGAGAACACACATGCGTTCACACAAACAATTATCCTTCAAAAAGCCCAAGTCCAGAGTCATTAGGGAGTTCAATGAAAAATGTGCAATTTTCTTTAATCTAAGGAGTTTAGGGACACAAAGAGTACCAGGTCCTGTATGCTGCTTTGTACTGTCATAGTAAAGAGCTATAGTGCACGTGGCAAGATACCATTCACAATGTTTCCAGCCCGGACTTAAAGAGAGAAAGATACCGCCTTAACATGCTTTATGGAACCAAATGATTGTTCATCAAAAAGGCACATCAAACAAAAACCAAAGTACATCTCAGCAGTGGCACCATTTTTCACATTCTCACCCCCGTTACAAAACAGCTCTTCCTTCCCTCGCACTTCACTACAGTGGTATCACAGCATTAAAAACACAGTTGAGGAAACACCCCTGAAAGATGTATAGTTCCCAATGTTCAATGGACAGCACTGCTAAACTAGCCTAATAGAACCTTGTCCTTTGTTTAGCTCTCCTACAATACAACTACACTGGGACATTTGTCTATCTGTGATGGAAAAGTATCCACAAAGACATTAGTGAGACATACCAACGACTGGGAAAGGATTGAACCAGTTTTGTAACCGACAGTCATAGGGACAGAAGGGAAGTGATATACATGTGCGCACACCCAGTTCAATATAGTGGAAGTCTGTGCAAAAACCATTACAGTATAGGTAATGATCTACAGAGACGAAGTGTCTCCCCCTGTTGTCCAATAACAGTATTGCAGTCCCAACACCAGAATGGGGGAGATACATGAATTAAGACATGGTGGTTTGTTAATGGAATGAAATTGGTTTCTGCCTCCACTGAATCATCACATCACACCTTTAGTAATGTGTTGTACGTGTCAGGTATATGTTGCATAGGGGCAGGCAGTGAGTATAACTCCCAAAATGGAGGTAAGGACATCTGGGGTGCTTCTGTTGTATTCAACCAACACAGATACAGAAAAACAACCGAGGACCAGTGTGAGTGGTATTGTATTATCAGCGCAGTACATTGCTTTGGATAAAAGCATCTGTTCGACTTAACATGTACAAAAACATCCTTCAAGGATAAGTACATTAGATAAGACACACAGTACAAACTTTCTGCAGTCAGACAGGCAGACAGAGAGACACACACACAGCATTCAGAATGAAAGCACAAACTAGTGTAGTACCACTAATCCTAAAACGACAAAGTACTGTCTGTAAAAACAGATTCCCTAAAACAGAAGGCAATGTTTTGATTCAGTTTTTCATTTGCTGAATTATGTGCTTTTTTAGCTCACCATAAGAGACACTCGTCATTGGTTACATGGACACATTTAGACATGCGTACATACATTCACACACTCACATTCTGTCCAGGGATAAAAATTAAAACAATCAAATTCTACTTGGGTCGTTCCACGAAATAAGTGCCTTTTGCGTCCTTTTGATATTTTAAGTACAAAATTGTGCACCAATACTGAATTTTAAAAGCGTTATATTTAATGAAGTGGCCTTTAATATAGACCACATGGAGAATTCAATAAATATATTTTTTTATATGAATAAAGACTTGCTAAAGTGCCAAAATTCTGCATTTGATATGTCCCTCTGTGACTTCCAAGAAGATGAACATTTCTCCATCATTGTAAAGCCCTAGTCATTCTGTTGCTTTGACAGTCATGTATGATTAATATTCATTTAAAAATGTGATTAGTCATTCATTTAAGAAAAATATAAACCTTTCCCTAATTTTAAGCGCAACCCGGTTATGTGAACTGAACTCGTTTTAATATGGTGAAACTTAAAATAATATTCCTTTTTAAATAATAATAAACATTGAACATCTACTAGTCCAAATAATTGATTAAGAGCAGTTGAGCTGGTTCTTCTGAAAACATTTCTGGTGTTTTGTGGTGGAAAACTGAGCGGGCCGAGCAGAACCCTGTTAACTAGGCTAGATAATTGTATTATTTTGTGAAGTGTGCATTCAATTGCCCCTCCCTGTTGCACACAACAAGCTTACATTTCCTCTGCCACTAGGGGATTTATGGCCGATTTAAGATGAACTTGTCAACCATGTTACTATATTTGGCACTTGCTAGTCATTTAAAAAATATTTAACCTTGAGATGGGAAAGTTGAACATGTGCTCTTTATGACTATGTCTAAAGTAGGTGAAATCAACAAATAATACACATCTCAAAAGGCACCGAATTGGTGGAACGACAGACTTCTTATTTGAAACAAATTATTTATATTACATGCATTCCTCGAAACTAAAAATAAAATAAATATAACATGTAAAATCAAGCTTCTGAAAACCACTAAACCAACTCAGCAGCTTTTGAGGTTCTTCTTTTTAAAAAAGGAGACAGACTGAGGTTATTTCCCTGTGTAGTCCTTTTTCAGTACTACAACATTGTAAAAAATAAAGGCAAACCCAATCAAACCTGACCCACAGCCAGTCTAACAGCCACTGTGCAGAATACCTAATACTCTGTTAAAAAGTACAGCAGCCAGGGTTTTTTTCTGCATAGAAAAGACTTGGGCGGTCTGCCTAAGTGCTTTTCCAGGCCGCTTATGTAAAAAAAGACTCAAAATTATGATATATCCAGTCAAAAGTTTGGACACACCTACTCATTCAAGGGTTTTTCTTTATTTTTACTATTTTCTACATTGTAGAATAATAGTGAAGACATCAGAACTATGAAATAACACATATGGAATCATGAAGTAACCAAAAAAGTGTTAATCAAATCAAAATATTTTAGATTCTTCAAAGTATCCACCCTTTGCCTTGATGACAGCATTCTATCAACCAGCTTCATGAGGTCGTCACCTGGAATGCATTTCAATTAACAGGTGTGCCTTGTTAAAATGTTAATTTGCGGAATTTATTTTCTTCTTAATGCATTTGAGCCAATCAGTTGTGTTGTGACAAGGCAGGGGTGGTATACAGAAGATATGCCTATTTAGTAAAAGACCATATTATGGCAAGAACAGTTCAAATAAGCAAAGAGAAACAACAGTCCATTATTACTTTCAGACATGAAGGTCAGTCAATCCGTAAAATGTCAAGAACTTTCAAAGTTTCTTCAAGCTCTTAGTGGGACTATCTGTTGTTTTTCAACAGGACAAGGACCCAATACACCTCCAGGCTGTATAAGGGCTATTTGACCAAGAAGGAGAGTGATGCATCAGATGACCTGGCCTCCACAATCACCTGACCTCAACCCAATTGAGATGGTTTGGGATGAGTTGGACTGCAGAGTGAAGGAAAAGCAGCCAACAAGTGCTCAGCATATGTTGGAACTCCTTCAAGACTGTTGGAAAAGCATTCCAGGTGAGAGAATGCCAAAGCTGTCATCAAGGCAAAGGGTGGTTACTTTGAAATAACACATGGAATAATGTAGGAACCAAAAAATGTTAAAGAGATTTAAGATTCTTCAATGTTTCGATGTCTTCACTATTATTCTACAATGTAGAAAATAAGAAAAACCCTTGAATGAGTAGCTGTGTCAAAACTTTTGACTGATATATATACAATAAATAATTTTCGGAATGGAAAACATTTTCAATTTGTAAACTTAAATTACTAAAATGAGATGTGAAGTACGTAGAAAAGATAATGAACCTATATATATATATTTTAAATAAGATCATCTTTGAGAACTAAGCATCACCTAAATAAAAGCTAGACAATCAGGGAGAATCTAAAATTCCCAAAATGATGCATTCAGGAATTTTTGTCATAGCATGGGGACCACCAGATTTTTTTGAATTGGAGAAAATATGCTTTAAAACTGTCAGATTGTATCTCCGTCACATGGCAAAATGAGTAGAATTGCACAACATTTGCTTGAAAACCACTACATTTTGTCACTGCGGCCAACAGAAGGGCCTCTAAAATTGTCACTCGGCCACCGCACCATTGGCCACGCCCACCACTTAAGCCCCATGTTGATCCAGAAAAGACCCTGGCAGCTATTCGCCATTCTTTCTCAATGTTCACAACAACAGTCTGCTCTGGAATGTTTTCAAATCTAAGCCACTTTTCGGTTCATCTCTTTATCGCCTTCCATCATTGTTCCCTTCTTTCTCATTGGTCCAGTGGTTGCAGATGGGAAGTGGTGATAGGCCCCAGGGAATGTTCAAACAAGAAACTGGACTGTATGTCTAGCTACCCCAGAATGCCTTGCCCTTGGTTCCATTTCTAGACATGACCTGTTGTCTCACGTTTCCAGGAGGACTTTCTATCGTCCTGTTCCTTTCTCTGTGGACCATGAGAGTTTTACATGGTCTCTTTCTAGCTCTTTCTCTCTATTTCACATTCAGTCTGATAGGGTACCGTGTGTAAAAGACTACTTTGTGCTCCTCCTCAGCAGTAGCTGCGTGTCTGACCCTCAGTATGGATGGTCCAGTTGGGTGATGGTCCAGGTAAGCTGCCCTGCCGTGCCAGCCCTCTCGGGTTCCTCAGACCCTGCGGCCGCAGGACCGGCTCGTGGACCACATCTCTGCGGGGGGGAGGGTTGGGGTATTGGCCCAGCATCGGGCCAGGATGGAATGGGTACCGGCTGTACTGGAGGCCTCCTGGCTGGCCGGGGTAGGGCCTGGGGGCCCCCAGCGTCAGGTTGGAGAAGGCTGCAGACGGGGAGTCTGAGGGCTCCAAGAGGGGCTGGCTGGGGTAGCTGGAGGAGCAGGGGTCCTGGGGGCTCTGGATGGGGTAGGGGGGCTCCTGGTAGTGCTGCCATGGGGGGTAGGGGTTAGCGCCAGAGCTCTGGTGCTCTCCCTGGGTAAAGTCTTGGGTCCGGTAGTATTTGAGCACCTGATCGCCTGAGGGCATGACGTCAAAGGCCTGCCTGTACTGGCCCCCGGGCGAGGACCTCCGGAGCGGGTCTTGGCGTTGGAAGCCCCCTGCCCCAGCCCTCTGAGGAGCCCTGATCCGTGAGGGGCCCGGGGTGTAGACATTATAGGCAGGCGGGGACTGGTTGTGCTGCTGGCTGGGGTAGGGGTTGGCAGGGTGCTCCATGGCAGGGGAGGAGCTGGTGGAGGCAGAGGAGGAGGTGACTGTGGAGGGACCCTCAGCCCTCTCCTCCTCAGCCAGCTTCTCTATCAGCAGGGAGGCAATCTCCTTCCCCGACAGGCCTTGGATGGGCTCCGTACTACAGCTGGAGCTCTGGGGGTCTGAGCGGCTGCGGCAGTGGATGCCTATCGATGTAGACGCTGTGGGCGCTGGGAGGAAGTCGCTCTCCTGGATGCTCCCTGGGGTCGTTGCTGCCGAGTCATTGTGGGCGGCTGGGCTGTCTGGAGTGGAGGGGGTGAGGCTGACGCTGGTGGAGCCTGCCTGGTCAGGGGCCAGGTGGGGGGAGGACTGTCTCTGGTCCTCTGGGGGAGGGGGGTCGTTTGGCAAGGCAAGAGGTTCAAAATCGTGTGGAGAGTCTCCATCCAGGTCTGTGCTGGTCCAGCTCTTTTGGGCCCCAGTAGAGGGGCTGGGGAAAGGGAAGTTGACGTAGATGGGCTCAGACAGGTCCTTGGAGGTCGGTCTGTGGGCATGGGGAGGAGAGGGCTGGGATGGCTGGCCCTGGAGAGACTTGCCCTGGGGAGGCTGGCTCAGACTCAGAGGAGCCTCCTCTGGCTTACGATAGCACACCTTCCCGTTTTCAAAATAGGGGTGTAGCTGGGAGGCGGTGAGGTCTGTAGAGGCTGACCTGTTGGAGCGGTGGAGGTTGCGTTGGTGCTGGTGGAGCGCCAGGGGAACCATGGAGGAGGAGGGGAGGGGGTGCATCTCACTACGGGCCAGCCGGACTGAGGAGGAGGTCTGGCGCTGGGGCCGGGGGTGAGAAGGGTGACGGTGGTGGGTGGAGCCGTCCTGGGAGTGGTGGTGAGAGTGAGAGTGTCCGTGGGAGAATGAATGGGACTGGGAGTGGGCGGCTGCCCAAGCCCGCGTGGCTTCTTTGGACCAGAGTTGGGGCCCACTCTCCCTGGGTCCACCCTGGTTGTGGTGGAGAGGCTGGGGTTGGTGATGCCCCCGAGAGATGGGCCTTTTGTTGGCCTCTGGGTGGGGGGCTGGGCGGAAGTTACCCTCCAGGTCCAGCCTCATGTTCTGGTAGCTGTGGCGGGCGTAGCTGGGGGGGCCCTGCGGGTTCTCAGGCCCGGCAATCTCGTAGTAGAAGTTTTCCATCCTTCCCTGGTCCTCTGAGGTGGAGGAGAGGGGCACGGGCCGGATCTGGGCCTGCTGAGGCGGCTGCTGACCCGGGGATGGTTGGCTGGCTGCGAGGTAGCGGGTGAGGTGGTCTGGAGCTCCACTCAGACGCTCTGAGAAGGCCCTGGCCAGAGGAGGGTTCCCCTGCTGACCAAAGATCCGCCTGATGCGCTCTGAGTCCAGGGAGCGACGCATCTCAGTCTGGGCCAGTGGTGCTCTATGGGGACGCTCCAGATCCAGGGGCTTAGGGGGTACTTTGGGGCGGGTGGGCTGGAAGGCACGGACCTGAGTCAGAGGGGACTCTGACTTGGAGTGCAGGAGCTGGGGGTGGGCTGAGGACGGCTTGGAGTGGGTGGAGGTTGATTTCTGTTGGAGGTGAGGGGCAGAGAACTGGCGTGAGTAGGCTGGGGGCTTCCTCTGAGACTGGGACTCAGTGGGGCTAGGTTTCTCCCCAGACTGGCCTGGTTTGGCGGGCTGTGACTGGAACAGCTGCTTCTGGTTCTTGTAGATTGGGCTGGGGGTCTGGTCGTCTCCAGAGGCGCTCCCACCAGACAGCTCCGAGTTGGACGCCACAGAGTCAGACGTCTCAGAGGACAGGGTCCCCATATCCTGCAATAAAAAAAGTATAACCTTTTTACCGCCATAGAGGAAGTTACAGTCTCTTCATAACAATGACAGTTAAAAAAAGGAATCTAATTTTGCCCAGGCAACTGTAAACATTGTGCTTGTTATGGTTAGGAAATGAAGGCTCTGCTGAAAATGACCTGACAGCACTGCTGTTGCTCCAGCACAGTCAAAACAACATATCCACATATCCACCACTTACCACAGTACAAACGGACACAGTTTACACAAAGTTACACCCATACAGTGCCACTTACAGACATGTGCACACTCCCACACACCTGTCCTGGAGTCCTCTCTCCCTGGCCGTGTCCTGTATCTGCTGCAGTCTCTGTCGCGTTTCCCTCTCCCTCGGTCATCCACACAGACAGGGGGCGCACTGTGGAGTAGAGCTGATTGGGGTCAGAGGACAGCAGCTCTCCTGCGTCGGCAGACAGGGACCTCTGGTAGCGGGTGTCGGCTGCATCCTGGGACCGGGACTGAGGGGGGCGGTAGGGGGGCGAGGCGCCCTGTCTCAGGGCCTTGTTGGCACTCTCAGCCAGGGCCAGGGCCATGAGGCGTGCTGGGTTTTTTGGAGGGGGGAGGGGGAGGCTGGGCGAACAGGGGAGGGCCGGTGGGTCCCGTTATACCTGTAGAAGGGAGAGGATGGTTAAATTACATGACTATGGTCTGCAGTAAAATCTCAAATCATCATTGAAAACAAACACATTTTTGATGATGATTATAAATCAATCAACTAATACATTCAATCAATCAAACTTGTTGGCCGAGTCCATTCCTGTTTACTCACCCTGTCCTCTGATCTTGGCCTCGGGGCCCAGTTTGCTGCGGATCTCCTGCTGGCAGCTCTCCGTCAGCTGGAAGTCACATGACCTCAGCAGCATGGAGATCATCTGAGGAGGGTGCGACTGGGAGGGGCCACTGCTCGGGATGCCAGGCTGTAATTCACCAGCTCGCCCCCCAATCATGTCCAACACCTACGAGGGGAGAAAGTCAAGTTTGGTGAGGCAAATTTATCATACAGAGTATATAGCCAATCCTGAGATACAGAAATACAGGGACAGCAGTGACACAGAGAGGGAGGAAGTACCTTAGCTGGGACGCTGATGGATACAGGGTCAGAGATGTCCAGTGTAGGGGACTTGGGGGCTTTTTGTGAGAAGGCATTAACCATCTTCCGGGTGAAAGATCTTCTCTCTGGCGGGGGCTGAGCAGAGGTCACAGGTGTAGTGGGCTGGCCCTGGCTTTGACTGTGTGAGGTACTCAGGTTGGCACCCTCCCCTGATTGGCCGGCAGATGGGCTGGTATTGGCCGGTCTGTGTTGACAGAACACCTGAAGGGGCGGGGCTGTGGCGGCAATAATCAGACTTCTCCTGACGGCCGCATCCGATTGGTTGAGCACCGAGTCGGGGTCCTCTGTGATTGAGCGCTGGCTGCTGGAGTGAGAGTGTCCTTGGTGGCTGAGGCAGCGGTAGGGATGGGGCGTGGTAGTTGGCGGGGACTCCCTGCCGCCTGCGGTGACTATGCTGCTGCCCAAGCCGATTGGTCCGTCCTCCAGGAAGGTGGGGCTGAAGTCAATGACGTCCTCGGCCATCCAGGAAGCAGCCGGGTCCTGGTTGGAGAAGTCAGGCAGCATGTAGATGCCTTCCTCGTCTTCATCCTGCTCATCGTCTCCATCATCCCTGGGCCGGCGGTCCTCAGGCAGCAGGCTGTCATACGAGCGGCTGGAAGGCAGGCGGGACGGGGGGCGCTGGGGCAGGTGCTGGGGGTCCATGGAGGCAGCCAAAGACAAACCGTCACTGCTGGAGCGGGGCCGCCGCAGACGGATAGACTGTCCTGAGAGAGCGAGGAGGAGAGGTAGGGAAAAAAGGAAAAGTCAGGGTTTAAAATAAGTGTCTCTGTAGTTCTCAGTGACTAACACACAGCTCCACCAGCTCCCAAAGGACCCATTCTACTCCGACTGTCCCAAAATCACTCAAACTATCATCACTGCTCCCAGACATATTCCTGCTCTTCCACAGCCTCCACCGAAAGAGAAAGCTCATACTCTATACTTAACGGACAAGAAGAGAGAGGCTCTGCTATTGATCAGTCTGCGAGGACTTAACCTGCTGAGATGAGTATTAGTATTAGCGTTAGTGAGTTATGGCCTACTGTGGTGTACCTGCTCCACTGTGCTGGGATGATAAGGATTCCTCACTCTTAGCTGAACGCAGGGTCACACTGTCCACACGACAACCTGCAGGAGAGACCAGGGAAAGAGACAGCCAGAGAAAGAGATCTGTCATACAAAGAAAGGATCAAAAGGGGTGATAAACTGTGGAGTTGGTATTTATTTTCC
This sequence comes from Oncorhynchus masou masou, assembly GCF_036934945.1. Classification (NCBI taxonomy): domain Eukaryota; kingdom Metazoa; phylum Chordata; class Actinopteri; order Salmoniformes; family Salmonidae; genus Oncorhynchus; species Oncorhynchus masou. Next base: position 72,326,530 of record NC_088240.1, read on the forward strand.
TTCTACCTCCATCCATCCAGGTAAATTGACGGAACATAACCCTGGTGTATGTGTGGTCCAAATCAGACATGATATCTACCTGCATGTGAGGTGGCGGGCTGGAACAGGGAGCTGATCCTCATTGGTTTACGTTGCCCCGCCCCCAGGGGCTTCCCGATAGCAAAGAACGTCTTCCAGCTCCCTCCAGCTGCCTTCCGTACCTTCAGCCCTCTCTTCCTCCTGTAGGGGGAGGAGAGAGAGAGAGATTTAGGTGGGTGAGACTGCTAAATCAACTGCATGTGATAGTAAAACTACAGAAACTTGCATGGTCTGGAATAAGCCTGGCCTCCCACTCACCTGTCGACAGGGTGGTCCAGCACGGTGTGGAACTGGCCCTGGAACTGGACTGGCGCCCCCTGGAGGAGCAGAGGGGCCTGTGTCCTGGCCTGGGCCTCTTCTAGGGAGAGCAGCCTGGTGGACACAAAGGACTTGGGCCTGGTCAGAGAGTGCCGCCCTGCAAGCAGAGAGAGGACCTCCCGTTAGTAATAGATAGAGGGTGGGAGAGTGAGGAGGAATTGGTGACGGTGGCCAAAAGCTTTGTTCCAAATGAGATCCTATTCCCTGTATAGTAGTGCATTACCTTTGGCCAAAGCCCCTAAGTGGCATACAAATAAAAAGTGTACTATATGGGAAATAGGGTGTCATTTCAGATTTACCCAACGAGAGCGAATAAGACACAGACACGCTTGCAAATCCGAAATCACATGGAGTTAACAACACAAAGGGAGGGAAGGCTGAGGTATGCACAGGAAGTTGGACCTTTTCATTTGAAACTCCCAGTTAAAAGAGCAACCAAAGTAAAACAGGACACCCGTCAGGGGAGAGCAGTGCATGGGTCATCAGACAGGATTGACATCTAAACAAATATGTATTATAATGCAATTAACAGAGTACTGTAACAGTGTCTTATAGGGCAAGTCCATGCCAGGAAAGCCCAAAAATATTTCTCCCACATAATATACTGCAATACATTTTTTCACATTAAAATTACTCAACATTAAAGTATTCATATTAATATTTCAAAAGTACCCTTTTTGATTTAGCATATTTTTTGGACATATTGTTTGGAACAACAAGTCAAACACTCTTCAAATAGGTCAAATTTCCAGAGTCCGTGCTCTGCTACTTTTGAAGACTTGACCATTCTATACATAAAAACTGACAGGTCATTAAGCAATCACATTTAGCAAATCACCAGCAGAAGAAGTTTAATTTGAATCAATTTTCCCATTCACTGGTTGGGCTCACATAATTTATCATAACTTCAAAAGTAGCAGAACGTTGGAAAGTTTATGTACTTGTATAGTATATAGTTAAAACCAGGTCTAAAAATGTAAATGTACAAAATGTAAATGGTATGATATTCACTAATATGTTATGTTGAATTAATATGTTAATAAATAATATAAATATGTGAATAATAGAATATGTTGAATAAAAAAAAAATCAGAATGGCGACATAATCCATGTTTTAGAGCACACTATCATGTACCGTTCACAGATCATAGGGTCTTTTTTCCCTTCACAAATGGTTTGTGATACAAATGTAAAAACCATATCAAACAAACAGTCATCCTCCCAATTAAGTTTCTGTGAGAATAGCTAGAACAATCAGACAACCAAAATATTTGTTGACTTTCCTGGCATGGATCCGAGTCTGAGACACAAAGCAAGCATCTAACTGAGCCCTGGCTGGGACGCTGACAGAAACTCTTCAGCTGGAGAAGCACACAGATACTGCTGATCTGTAGACGATACTGAGGTGAAACATTTTAGCTATAGGGCCTATTGATTATTTAGCTTGCTGACAAGACAAAACAGATCATGGAAGCTGGGAATAATCAATGCAACATGGTTGTTTTACCTGGTGGTTCTGGCTCAATGTAATCCTCTTAAAAGAAACATCCACAGCATTTGTGACACATTGATCAAAACAACGTCTATTCTTTAATATTTTGAGCAATACAGCACAAAACAACCTACAAGTTACTTTAATAACTATTTAAAATGACAAAAACAAATATTGGAGTAAACACAAAATGTAACTGACCACAATTACTTCAAGATAGGATGAATTGGAACCAGGATGGAAGTTTATTGCCTATTCAACTGTCAATACAACCGAAAAATAATGTGAGTTCACGGTTGACCCTGAAGAGACACTGGGTTTATACAAACATATGTCAGCATGTGCGCACAAAACTTGGCTATATTAAATTCTTGTTTTTTTACAAATCCAGTTGGTAGTTACAGTCTTGTCTTATCACTGCAACTCCCGTACAGACGACTCGGGAGAGGCGAAGGTTGAGAGCCGCTTCAGAGAACGCACACAACCGCACTGCTCCTTGACACAATGCCCACTTAACCCGGAAGCCAGCCGCACCAATGTGTCGGAGGAAACACCGTACACCTGGCGACCATGTCAGCATGCACTGTGCCCGGCCCGCCACAGGAGTCGCTAGAGAGCGACTCCAGTGTCCATCCAGTTTGATTTCTATTTGTAACTGCTATTTCACAAACGTTCTGAACCTTTATACATTTAACAGACCCTGTATATTAAAAAAAAAATATCTTGCTATTAGTCACACCCTTCAGCTCCATTCAGCCTCTCCCATCTATCTATCAACATCATCCATTTTGGATTTCTATTTGCCATATATTTTTCATCTGTGCTGTGATGCTTCACAAACGAATTGAGCCTTTCTATTCATAGCTTCTACAGATTGTAAATTATAACACACACACACACACACACACACATATATATTAGTTTCAAGAATTTTGTATAGTAATTTAAATTTTTGTTTTGCATCCGGAGTTGTTTTGCGTATCAATTCATAAACCATGTGCCATGGAACGGGTACATCGAAAATATCTTCCCAACTATTTTGCAATTTATATGGCATAGCTGTCGTTTTTAGTCCATAAATGAAATTGGTATTTATTTTTATTTATCACACTTTTCTTTAACCATTTATGTTCTTTAATACAGGGCTGACATACAAGTTCCTTACTTTGTTCCCCTTTACTTGCCTCTCCCATTTTTGTGGTAATGCTGCAATTAGTTGGTTGTAATTTTGGGTAGAGCAGACATTTCCATATGTCTGTGTTAGCTGCATGTGTGACATAACTCCACCAGTCCTATTTATGATATCATTCACTAAAATTATAACTTTTTTAAAAATTTCTTCAAAAATAGTTTAAAAATAATAATAAATTAGTATATTTGAATTTAACCACAAAATTTGTTGTATTATTTGTTCTGTCTTTTCAGGTGGATTAAACTGAAATTGCAACCAACTTTCTAAGGTTTGTTAAAAAACTAAAGATATTTTAGAGTTTGTTTGAAAAGGAAATAATCTAAAGTGAGCAGGTGTAATCTGAATAAAGGAGAAAAGGCCCTTCTTGAAGATAGGACGAGACATTCGCACCAACTTACTAGAGAACCAGTTTGGATTTAAGTATAACTTTTGTATGACTGATGCCTTTAGTGAGAGGTCTAATGCTTTAATATTTAATAATTTCTGCTTGGCTATACTTACTATCTACTGGAAAACAACAGACAAAAAGCCCAATAGGATGAGACACATTCATCATGAACTCTTTCTTGTGCATATCGTACAGAGATCTCAGGACAAATGGGTCACACAGAAGCCAAAAGTAGACCAAGCCTAAACTAAACCAATCAACGCTATAGAGCGCTTGCAAGCACCCTACATTGAGAGAGAGAGAAGGCACGGACGGTCAGAACATGGAGTAGTGTCGCCTCGCTATGGTGACTTCCAAAAGAGGATGCCTGAGGGCCTTACGGACCTCCTCACCCCTGGCCTCCTCCGCCCTGGCCTCCTCCGCCCTGGCCTCCTCCGCCCTGGCCTCCTCCCCCCTGGCCTCCTCCACCTCCTCCCCCCTGGCCTCCTCCACCTCCTCCCCCCTGGCCTCCTCCACCTCCTCCCCCCTGGCCTCCTGCAGCCTGGTTCTCGTTGAATTGAAGTCTGTGCCCAGTGGGATGGCTACATCATCAGCGTGGCTGAGGGCTCACTTTATGTCAAGTTTTCAGTTTTATTCCATATTTAATACTGATGTTAATCAAGAGTAAAGAACAAAATGTTGCCAAATATTGTACTACTTTTTGGAGCAAATGGATACAGTGGAAAAATCTTTCCATGCTTAATTCACTTATATTACTGCCATTTTAGACTATTCATACACATGTTCTACTGTGCTGCGAGGCAAGACAAAGAGTGCAATGAAATATTAGTATCAGAGTCATTCAAGTAGAGTTGCTTTCATAGACTTACAGCATTTGCGGGGTAAAAAGCGGAGGACAGCGGGTGGTGGTGACAGTTGTAATGGCGGTAGAAGTGTCATCCATTATATACAGGGCTTTAACCAAAGCTCTCTGTTTAACCAGACTCCTAAAAGCATTAAGTAGAGGATAGAGGAAGCCTGGCTGGCTGAGTAGTAAAGCTAGTTACTGTAGGTACTAAAAAGAGGCTCTGAGGTAAATGTTCTGTGTGTGGCATTGATAACACAAAACCACAGAGCTGATACAGAGGGAGAGAGGACAGAGGGAGCACTCTGAAGGAGAGAAGACATTTTCAGTCGAATCCTAACTTGAAATCAACACACGTCACTGACGATTGCCGACTGATGCAAATCATGCATTGATTTCAATGGGAAATGTGTTTTTCCACACAAATGGAACTCAAGTTCAGAGGATTGTGTCCAGTGAGCGTTAGAGAAGCCAACGTTGGGGTTATGGTGATGTACCTGTGCCTGTGAAGCGTCCTACAGAGGTGAAGGAGTCACTGAAGAGCACGTCCACGTGACCGAGGAGAAACTCCACCACCACAGACTGGATCCGCACCTCCTTAAACGGGTCAGCACCACTCAGACCCACCGCCTCGATCTCCATAGACCTGCCATGGAGACAACACACAGCCACACCAGGGTCACCTCCAGGATGGTTTTGGAGACAGGAATGTCATGAATAGAGCTGACATGATTCCTCACTGTACATGTCAGAGGCACACCTGTTCTAAACAATATATTTCTATATGAACGATCCACAACGCACACATGTAGGTACAGTAGGTAGGCATAGACACACACCTGAGCAGGTTGGGGGCCCAGACGATGGCCAGGTTCTTGATATGCATGCTGGTCTCTCCGCTGCAGGTGGCCAGACCAGCCAGGTGTCTAATGAGGTACTCCAGGGTCCTGACAGAGAGAGAGAGAAAGACAACATTATTCCACAATCTAGGATGGCTGTGTATACCTGTAGTCTCTGTCCCCACGGCTGTGTATACCTGTAGTCTCTGTCTCCACGGCTGTGTATACCTGTAGTCTCTGTCTCCACGGCTGTGTATACCTGTAGTCTCTGTCTCCACGGCTGTGTATACCTGTAGTCTCTGTCTCCACGGCTGTGTATACCTGTAGTCTCTGTCTCCACGGCTGTGTATACCTGTAGTCTCTGTCTCCACGGCTGTGTATACCTGTAGTCTCTGTCTCCACGGCTGTGTATACCTGTAGTCTCTGTCTCCACGGCTGTGTATACCTGTTGTCTCTGTCTCCATGGCTGTGTATACCTGTAGTGCGGTGGTGGGAGCTGCTGGATGACATCATGTACTTTCACCATGCGCTCGTCGTCCGTCATCTCTCCCATACAGTCCTACGGAGGAAGACCAGGGAAAAAACAGATGGCAAGTTTAGCCTTTGACAATGGACAGCACTTTCAGTTGGAGGGAGTTGTATTGGGTTACGGCCATGTACTCACAGCAAACTTGTCGTAGAGCTGGTAGGTGAGCAGGGGGTTGGGCAGCTCTCTGAAGTAGAGTTTACACAGGGACCCCACACAGTGGATGTCCTGCATGTACATATCCTTGGTCAGGTCTGGAACATTCTCACTGTCAAACTCATGTCTGGTGGGGAGAGAGTGGGTCAAATAGGGTTGAATGCCAAAAAAGTATTGCATATTTGCCTATATGTACAGTGGGGCAAAAAAGTATTTAGTCAGCCACCAATTGTGCAAGTTCTCCCACTTAAAAAGATGAGAGGCCTGTAATTTTCATCATAGGTACACTTCAACTATGACAGACAAAATGAGGAAAAAAAATTCAGAAAAGTCACATTATAGGATTTGTAATGAATTTATTTGCAAATTATGGTGGAAAATAGGTATTTGGTCACCTACAAACAAGCAAGATTTCTGGCTCTCACAGACCTGTAACTTCTTCTTTAAGAGGCTCCTCTGTCCTCCACTCGTTACCTGTATTAATAGCACCTGTTTGAACTTGTTATCAGTATAAAAGACACCTGTCCACAACCTCAAACAGTCACACTCCAAACTCCACTATGGCCAAGACCAAAGAGCTGTCAAAGGACACCAGAAACAAAATTGTAGACCTGCACCAGGCTGGGAAGACTGAATCTGCAATAGGTAAGCAGCTTGGTTTGAAGAAATCAACTGTGGGAGCAATTATTAGGAAATGGAAGACATACAAGACCACTGATAATCTTCCTCGATCTTGGGCTCCATGCAAGATCTCACCCCGTGGGGTCAAAATGATCACAAGAACGGTGAGCAAAAATCCCAGAACCACACGGGGGGACCTAGTGAATGACCTGCAGAGAGCTGGGACCAAAGTAACAAAGCCTACCATCAGTAACACACTACGCCGCCAGAGACTCAAATCCTGCAGTGCCAGACGTGTCCCCCTGCTTAAGCCAGTACATGTCCAGGCCCGTCTGAAGTTGGCTAGAGAGCATTTGGATGATCCAGAAGTAGATTGGGAGAATGTCATATGGTCAGATCAAACCAAAATATAACTTTTTGGGAGAACTCAACTCGTCGTGTTTGGAGGACAAAGAATGCTGAGTTGCATCCAAAGAACACCATACCTACTGTGAAGCATGGGGGTGGAAACATCATGCTTTGGGGCTGTTTTTCTGCAAAGGGACCAGGACGACTGATCTGTGTAAAGGAAATAATTAATGGGGCCATGTATCGTGAGAATTTCCTTCATCAGCAAGGCATTGAAAATGAAACGTGGCTTGGTCTTTCAGCATGACAAACACACCGCCCGGGCAACAAAGGAGTGGCTTCGTAAGAAGCATTTCAAGGTCCTGGAGTGGCCTAGCCAGTCTCCAGATCTCAACCCCATAGAAAATCTTTGGAGGGAGTTGAAAGTCCGTGTTGCCCAGCAACAGCCCCAAAACATCACTGCTCTAGAGGAGATCTGCATGGAGGAATGGGCCAAAATATCAGCAACAGTGTGACCTCTGTCATTGCCAACAAAGGGTATATAACAAAGTATTGATGAGACACATAAGTCTAAGTTTGACCAAATACTTATTTTCCACCATAATTTGCAAATAAATTCATTAAAAATCCTACAATGTGATTTTCTGGATTTTTTCCCTCATTTTGTCTGTCATAGTTGTGGGAGAACTTGCACAATTGGTGGCTGACTAAATACTTTTTTGCCCCACTGTATTTCATGCATGCAGTCAATGATCTATGTAGTCTTAAGTCTTTACAGGTTCAGGGCCTGACATGCAGGGTTAGGGTTAGCATGAGGAGTGGTACCGGAGTTTCTGAATGTTGGAGGAGACTCCAGAGTGCCTGTAGATGCCGTCCACCACACCATGCTTCTCTATGAACTCTGAGCAGCTCTTCAGAACCTGTGGAACTGGAGAAGCACAAAGATCCATGTCACATGTTACAGTAGTACACCAAACCAGACCAGGCTCTCAAGGACACACAGAGATGACTCCCTGAGACTCTAGAATTAGAACTGTAGAACTCTAACTAGGGCAATGGGCCCATTTCATCAACTCTGAAGCACTAATGTGATCCTAAAATGGCATAATTGATTTTAATATTGTACTGAGTTCACTTGACACATCAAAACCGCTCACTCTCTGCAGCCAGCAACTCACTCTTACGTTACTATAACAATCACAAGCCCAAAGATACTGACAACTACTTTACATCCCCAAATGGTTACGTGAGGATAAGTGTGTGTTTTATGTACCATCCAGTCCTGAGTTGAGGAGGTGCTCTCCCAGGTCGCAGCCGAACACCCTCTCCTTAAGAATTCCTTTCTGTTTGAGCTTCTGCTTGGTGGGTCTGGACTTCATAAAGTTGCGCAGGAATCCCATCAGCTTGCCGTGCTTCTTAGAAACTGTCAGAGGGGGGCGACAGAGAGCTGCTGAGTATTGACACTACAGTGGGAAAGGGAGACTATTGTGGTGGGTGAGGGGTCCATCTCTGTGAGGGGCGTGAATGTTTAACATGAATGTCATCATCGTCATCGAATATAAAACATGTGAAAAAGACATCAGAAAATAGGAGAGTTTAGTGGGAGCTGGAGCATGGACACTAGTAGGAGGCTGGGTCGTGTTCTGGACCAATGAGCCACAACCACCAACATCATTATTAGAACAATAAGCAGCAGCAGATTACTTGGACGCATGGTGAAGATTAGGATTAAGAACAAGGAAATAACGATTGTCATTGGTCATAATAAACCTGTATCGTCTTCCTCTAAAACAACAACTTGCTTCTCATTTATACAACAAGCTCCATTGTGTTCCTATGATTTATGGGTGACTCTAAAATACATGTACACTAATTCTACTCTAAAAACATCCTCACCACTCCTGCAACATCCCTAGGCTTGGCCAGTTGTATAAATGGCTATTGTACGTTTCCTGGTTGGCTTAAGGGGAAATGTGTGTTATACAGGCCTTGCATTAAGGGGAGAGATGAGGCGTTAGAAAAGATAAGGACGGTGGAAGGACTCTGATTAGATGACAAATGGATTAATGAGAGTAATTCAATTTCAGTTGTTGTTACCAGCAAGTCTTAGGTACCAAGGCTGAGGAACTGAGAGAGAGAGAAAAGGAGAAAGGCAATAGATACAACAGGAAAGGCGGTTGGAACACCAGCTAAATACATTGTTTTGGGAGTGCGAAGTACAGAACAACAGAGATGTGGTCAGAGATACAAATATGAAGATTGCAAAGATGTTGTGGTGACCACATTAAGCAAGCAAAACAACCTATGGGCTGAGTAATTCTGAAACTATGTAATGTCACGTGATCCGCTGTGTGCATCTGGTTAACACCACAAGGTCATGTATCCTTAAATAAAAAATTGTAGAGAGAAAGATATCATTTTTGAATGTTTACAAGACGAAGATACAAGGGAGACGGAGGAAAAGTGGCTGTTATATACAGTTCAATTAAATATAATAAGTGATATATGCTGCATGCCAGAAAGAAAACAAGTAACCATGACAGTTAGTACTGCATGGTGTCAACCTCATTTCAAGCTCCTGCAAAACCTTCGACACACTCTGTGGAGACTAAATACTCATACAGCAGTGATTGGTTGATTGCGTCTGTTTACCGGATGTAGGAGAGGGAGGTCCTGGGGCGTTGGAGTTGGCTGGATCTCCATCTGGAAACACAAACGTCACTCAATACATCTGACATTGATCGGGGGACAACAGTGCAGGTGTACAGGACATTCGGAAAGTATTCATACCTCGACTTTTCCCCACATTGTTACGGTACAGCCTGATTCTAAAATGGATTTTAAAAATATATATATCCCTCAAACTACACACAGTCCCCCATAATAACAAAGCAAAAACATATTTTCATAAATGTTTACAAATGTATTAAGACAAAAAAAAAAAAAAAAAAAAAAAAAATATTTTTACTCAGTGCTTTGTTGAAGCACCTTTGGCAGTGATTACAGCCGAGTCTTGGGTATGATGCTACAAGCTTGGCACACCTGTATTTGGGGAGTTTCTCCCATTCTTCTCTGCAGATCCTCTCAAGCTCTGTCAGATTGGATGGGGAGCATTGCTGCACAGTTATTTTCAGGTCTCTCCAGAGATGTTCGATCGGGTTCAAGTTCGGGCTCTGGCTGGGTCACTCAAGAACATTCAGAGACTTGTCCCGAAGCCACTCCTGCGTTGTCTTGGCTGTGTTCTTAGGGTCTTTGTCCTGTTGGAAGAAGAACCTTTGCCCCAGTCTTAGGTCCTGAGCGCTCTGGAGTAAGTTTTCACCAAGGTTCTCTCTGTACTTTGCTCCGTTCATCTTTCCCTCGATCCTGACTAGTCTCCCAGTCCCCACCACTGAAAAACATCTCCACAGCAAGATGCTGCCACCCCCATGCTTCACCGTAGGGATGGTGACAGGTTTCCTCCAGATGTGATGCTTGGCATTCAGGCCAAAGAGTTCAATCCTGGTTTTATCAGACCAGAAAATCTTGTTTCTCATGGTCTGAGTCTTTAGGTGCCTTTTGGCAAACTCCAATCGGGCTGTCATGTGTCTTTTACTGAAGAGTGGCTTCCATCTGGCCACTTTACCATAAAGGCCTGATTGATGGAGTGCTGCAGAGATGGTTGTCCTTCTGGAACGTTCTCCCATCTCCACAGAGGAACTATAGAGCCCTGTCAAAGTGAATATCTGGTTCTTGGTCACCTCCCTGATGAAGGCCCTTCTCCACCGATTGCTCAGTTTGGCCGGGTGGGCCAGCTCTTGGATGAGTGTTGGTGGTGCCAAACCTCTTCCGTTTAAGAATGATGAAGGCCACTGTGTTTTTTGGTACCCTTCTCCAGATCTGTGCCTCGACACAATCCTGCCTCAGAGCTCTATGGACAATTCCTTCGACCCCATGGCTTGGTTTTTGCTCTAACATGCACTGTCAACTGTGGGACCTTTATATAGACAGGTGTGTGCCTTTCCAAATCAAGTTGTAGAAACATCGCACGGATGATTAATGGAAACAGGATGCACCGGAGCTCAATTTCAAGTCTCATAGCAAAGGGTCTGAATACTTAGTGCCTTGCGAAAGTATTCGTCCCCCTTGAACTTTGCGACCTTTTGCCAGGCTTTTGATTTCAGGCTTCAAACATAAAGATATAAAACTGTATTTTTTTGTGAAGAATCAACAACAAGTGGGACACAATCATGAAGTGGAACGACATTTATTGGATATTTCAAACTTTTTTAACAAATCAAAAACTGAAAAATTGGGTGTGCAAAATTATTCAGCCCCCTTAAGTTAATACTTTGTAGCGCCACCTTTTGCTGCGATTACAGCTGTAAGTCGCTTGGGGTATGTCTCTATCAGTTTTGCACATCGAGAGACTGAAATTTTTTCCCATTCCTCCTTGCAAAACAGCTCGAGCTCAGTGAGGTTGGATGGAGAGCATTTTTGAACAGCAGTTTTCAGTTCTTTCCACAGATTCTCGATTGGATTCAGGTCTGGACTTTGACTTGGCCATTCTAACACCTGGATATGTTTATTTTTGAAGCATTCCATTGTAGATTTTGCTTTATGTTTTGGATCATTGTCTTGTTGGAAGACAAATCTCCATCCCAGCCTCAGGTCTTTTGCAGACTCCATCAGGTTTTCTTCCAGAATGGTCCTGTATTTGGCTCCATCCATCTTCCCATCAATTTTAACCATCTTCCCTGTCCCTGCTGAAGAAAAGCAGGCCCAAACCATGATGCTGCCACCACCATGTTTGACAGTGGGGATGGTGATGAGCTGTGTTGCTTTTACGCCAAACATAACGTTTTGCATTGTTGCCAAAAAGTTCAATTTTGGTTTCATCTGACCAGAGCACCTTCTTCCACATGTTTGGTGTGTCTCCCAGGTGGCTTGTGGCAAACTTTAAACGACACTTTTTATGGATATCTTTAAGAAATGGCTTTCTTCTTGCCACTCTTCCATAAAGGCCATATTTGTGCAATATACGACTGATTGTTGTCCTATGGACAGAGTCTCCCACCTCAGCTGTAGATCTCTGCAGTTCATCCAGAGTGATCATGGGCCTCTTGGCTGCATCTCTGATCAGTCTTCTCCTTGTATGAGCTGAAAGTTTAGAGGGACGGCCAGGTCTTGGTAGATTTGCAGTGGTCTGATACTCCTTCCATTTGAATATTATTGCTTGCACAGTACTCCTTGGGATGTTTAAAGCTTGGGAAATCTTTTTGTATCCAAATCCGGCTTTAAACATCTTCACAACAGTATCTCGGACCTGCCTGGTGTGTTCCTTGTTCTTCATGATGCTCTCTGCGCTTTTAACGGACCTCTGAAACTATCACAGTGCAGGTGCATTTATACGGAGACTTGATTACACACAGGTGGATTGTATTTATCATCATTAGTCATTTAGGTCAACATTGGATCATTCAGAGATCCTCACTGAACTTCTGGAGAGAGTTTGCTGCACTGAAAGTAAAGGGGCTGAATAATTTTGCACGGCAATTTTTCAGTTTTTGATTTGTTAAAAAAGTTTGAAATATCCAATAAATGTCGTTCCACTTCATGATTGTGTCCCACTTGTTGTTGATTCTTCACAAAAAAAATACAGTTTTATATCTTTATGTGTGAAGCCTGAAATGTGGCAAAAGGTCGCAAAGTTCAAGGGGGCCGAATACTTTCGCAAGGCACTGTATGTAAATAAGGTATTTCTGTATTTTTTTTAATCTTTATTTTTTAACCTGTTTTTGCTTTGTCATTATGGGGTATTGACTGTAGATTGATGAGGAAAAACATGTATTTTATCCATTTTTGAATAACGTAACAAAATGTGGAAAAAGTCAAGGGGTCTGAGTACTTTCCGAAGGCACTGTATGTGATAATGTACAGTAAGTGGGATTTAGTATGTTGGTGTCATAACGTGTGTGTGTGTGTGTGTGTGTGTGTGTGTGTGTGTGTGTGTGTGTGTGTGTGTGTGTGTGTGTAAGCCACCTATTTTAGCGGCGGACTGAGGCTTCTCGTTGATGAGCTCCACACACTCACTGGGGAAGAAGCCCACCTAAAGTGGTGAAAGACCAAAGTAACTGAGGATGACAAGCATGGACACACACAAAAACTTGGACACACACACACACACAATAGCTTACACATAGGTTAAAAAACAAGAAAAAATGAGTTAAAAGAAAAAGTAAAAGCTCAGTGAAAATAGAGAACAGTGACAGAAAGAAATAGAGGGAACAAACGGGAAGGGAAGTACAGAAACATGGAGACGTGAGATAGTGAATGTAGCCATCTGGAGAACTGTTGTTCTGCAGCGGGACTTTTCAGAGTGGGTGGGGAAGACAGGCGTGTGCGTGAGGGAGACAGGCGTGTGCGTGAGGGAGACAGGCGTGTGCGTGAGGGAGACAGGCGTGTGCGTGAGGGAGACAGGCGTGTGCGTGAGGGAGACAGGCGTGTGCGTGAGAAAGGCAGGCGTGTGCGTGAGAAAGGCAGGCGCGTGCGTGAGAAAGACAGCCAGTGGTGGAATTCTCCTGTGATTGAATTGTGTACCTGGAAGCCATGCTTCCCCCTCCACCAGTTGGAGTCCTCTTTGGGTGGCATATCAATTACAGACAGGATATCTCCCACCTGGAGAGACACACACACACACACACACACACACACATTGGACAAAGACATTAAACAACCTCCGACTTCAGACAAATTCTACAGGCAAATAAGCCAGATGACTTCATTTAACACCCCCCCCCCCCCCCAAAAAAAAAGTACATCAACACACATAATACAGCCTCAGCAGTCAAAACACCAGCCCCAAAACTAAACATTATCCAGACACAACAAGCTGGATCAGGGCATAATGTAGTCCTGCCTGATTTGGCTGAACTCCACTCACACTTATTTCAGATAACAGATGAGAAACAGTTGCCATTGCTCACTGCAAGGAGGACAGGACAGAGAGGAGATGAGAGAGAGAGGGAGAGAAACAGAGAGAGTGTAGGGGGAGAGAGACAGACACAGAAAGAGAGAGAGCGCGAGAGAGTGAGATGGAAAGAGAGAGACAGAGAAGCGCTAAAATGTGCCTCAGTGTTTGGGTCACCCCATTCCGGGATGCTGTGGCCCAGAAACAGAAAGAGGAGCAGTATGTAGAGCAGTAGGAGGAGAAGAGGACAGGAATAGACAGAACAGGAAGATGGAGGAAAAAGAGAAGAAAAAGGAAGGTGACAGCCAAACAGAGAGACCAAGGCCCAGACAGAGGTGCCATAGAAATCTGAAAACTATGACTGCCACTAATGTAAATCTCATTTGGTTCTGTGTATCCCTGCAGCAGGTCCATACCTCAATGGAGATCTCGTCGCTGGCCTGCGCCGTGTAGCGCTTGATGACATGAGCAGCGGCGATGGCGGGAACGTTGAGCGAAGCTTCCTCTTTCAGGAGGAACCGATTCCCACGGTTGTCAATCTGGGAGGAACAGCAAACACAAACCTCTGTTGTTTAAGGAATAGACAGGCAAATAATTACACCACTTTCTCAATATCCCTTAATTATAGTAGTGGGGCTAATGCACAGGTGTTAAGACAAAGCCTGTCTCTCTAGCTGTCTTTCTCTCTCCCACTCTTCTTTGGTCTGCCCCAACAATTGTCTTCTTTCTCTGGCCAATTTCTTATGTTTCCATGTTTTTACAGCTTATTCTCACCTTCACTCTTTCTTTCAACGTCTTTGGGGGAGGGGTAGCCCCACTCCTTCAAAAGAAATGTAAAAAGCAGTCCCACTGTTTTATTTTTTTAGCTTTATTGAAGAGATCGTACTACTGTGTGAAAGATGGGGGAGGGAGAATCAAAAGGCAGTGGGCCAGATTCGAACCCATGCTGACTCTGGCATATATGTGAGCCGGGGTCAGCGGCTGTAACACTGGACCACACAGGCCCCGCTCTTATGTTTTCTAAAGATACTTAGTCTCACCTCCATCCAGGTGAGCACAGGCCCACAGTTGAGCTTGTTGTCCACGATCATGGAGAGGCGGCTCAGGTACTCCGACAGCAGCGGGGTGAAGATCTGATAAACAACAAAAACAACTGACACAGGGCTTTTAACACACAGCTACTGTAGGAGCCGACAGCCATTTACATACATCCACTCCCAGATACCATAAATGACAGGTGACCCAAATATTAACACCTGCTAGAATCAGAGAACAAATGTGCAGAGACAGACAGGTCACAGACAACGATGACTACATCACCTCAATGAAGGTCATTTCATGTCATTCTCAGAGATCCTCATGCTAACCTACAGCGGTACCATTGACCTCCATACAGTACAGAAAAACATTCTACAGCTAATTCAGCCAGAATGCTACATAACCACCTCAACAAATAAGCTCTCCCACAGTCCCCACTCACCTCTACCCTGTCCCCAATCTCGCTGAGGGGTGGCAGGGGCAGCAGCTGGGAGTAACGCCGGTCGTAGATACACTGGTGGAGGTGAGCGTCCAGAGTACGGAACTCCTCATAGGAGCGCCGAACCATCCACGTCTTTGCCTACATCACACAGACAGACGGAGAGAGAGAGCACGCGAGACAGCGAGAGGGAAAGAAGAGGGGACAGAAATATTCATGTGAGGAGGAGAGCAAGGAAGGTGGGGGGATAAGTCAGACAGGAGGAGAGAGGAAGAGAGACGGGGAAATATATTCCCACTCTGTCAAAGTGTACGTGCTGGTGTGAATGTGTCTAGGTTAGATATAGCCCTGGCAAGGAGATGTGTGAGTGTGTGTGCACGTGTTTGGCGAGGGTATGTGGCCGTGACCACTCACCTGGCAGGACACCTGCACCAGGAAAACCAGGTCTTTGGCAGAGCCTGAGATCCAGCTGGCATCGCTCTGCTCGTTCGCAAACTGCAACTGAGGAACAGAAACACACACATACTCAAGCATGGGTCAGAGGAACAGGAGGAGCAACTATATGTAACTATACAAAACATACAGCCTACTGCACACAGAATAAGCAAACACACATACAAGGATACTACAAAGCACTCTCCTATACCTACACACACACGATCGGGATACATTATATCCAGGGAAATGGCAATCCTTGCCTGGTACCTTTTACACAACCTCCCTCCTTATCGGCCAAATTCTGCATCTTCTAATAAAGCAGCCAACTAAATCAGAGGAGATCTTTCAAAATGGCCGACAACATCTCAGCCAACAAACAGAATAAATGTTTAATGGACTTAACAATGCAAAGAAAGCTGTGAAAAGATACACCTGCTAAACTAGTGACGTCAGAGCCATGTGTAGCTAATAGAAAGCCCCGGGTGGAGCCGTAGGACACCCATGGGGTTCTGGTGACCCGGATTAACAAACAAAATGGGCTTCTACAAACAAGCACAAAAGGAAAACGGTGTATGTTTTTTTGTCTTTTCTCTTTTTTGGGGAAGAGGAGGAAGAAGTTAGGGTGTTGTTGAGGCTCCAGGCAGATTAAAAGAGAAAATACTTTAATCTGAAATGAGACAGGCAGTGTTGTGTACCTCGGACCTTCACATCACATCCACTATGACTAACGCCTCAGAGAGGGGTACACATAGAGAGACAGGGAGCGAGGGATAAAGAGGAGAGAGACTCAGTGGAGAGAGGTAGAAAGAGGAGGAGAGGGATAAAGAGGAGAGACAGTGGAGAGAGGTAGAAAGAGGAGGAGAGGGATAAAGAGGAGAGACTGTGGAGAGAGGTAGAAAGAGGAGGAGAGGGATAAAGAGGAGAGACTGGAGAGAGGGATAAAGAGGAGGAGAGGGATAAAGAGGAGAGACTGGAGAGAGGGATAAAGAGGAGGAGAGGGATAAAGAAGAGAGACTGGAGAGAGGGATAAAGAGGAGAGACAGTGGAGAGAGGTAGAAAGAGGAGAGACAGTGGAGAGGTAGAAAGAGGAGGAGAGGGATAAAGAGGAGAGACTGGAGAGAGGGATAAAGAGGAGGAGAGGGATAAAGAGGAGAGACTGGAGAGAGGGATAAAGAGGAGAGACAGTGGAGAGAGGTAGAAAGAGGAGAGACAGTGGAGAGAGGTAGAAAGAGGAGGAGAGGGATAAAGAGGAGAGACTGGAGAGAGGGATAAAGAGGAGGAGAGGGATAAAGAGGAGAGACTGGAGAGAAGGATAAAGAGGAGAGACAGTGGAGAGAGGTAGAAAGAGGAGAGACAGTGGAGAGAGGTAGAAAGAGGAGGAGAGGGATAAAGAGGAGAGACTGTGGAGAGAGGTAGAAAGAGGAGGAGAGGGATAAAGAGGAGAGACTGTGGAGAGAGGTAGAAAGAGGAGGAGAGGGATAAAGAGGAGAGACTGTGGAGAGAGTTAGAAAGAGGAGGAGGGATAAAGAGGAGAGACAGTGGAGAGAGGTAGAAAGAGGAGGAGAGGGATAAAGAGGAGAGACTGTGGAGAGAGGTAGAAAGAGGAGGAGAGGGATAAAGAGGAGAGACTGTGGAGAGAGGTAGAAAGAGGAGGAGAGGGATAAAGAGGAGAGAGTGGAGAGAGGTAGAAAGAGGAGGAGAGGGATAAAGAGGAGAGAGTGGAGAGAGGTAGAAAGAGGAGGAGAGGGATAAAGGAGAGAGTGGAGAGAGGTAGAAAGAGGAGGAGAGGGATAAAGAGGAGAGAGTGGAGAGAGGTAGAAAGAGGAGGAGAGGGATAAAGAGGAGAGAGTGGAGAGAGGTAGGAAGAGAAGGATCGAGAGGAGAGACAGTAGAGAGAGGTGGAAAGAGGGGCAGAGGGATAAAGAGGAGAGACAGTGGAGAGAGGTGGAAAGAGGAGGAGAGGGATAAAGAGGAGAGAGTGGAGAGGTAGAAAGAGGAGGAGAGGGATAAAGAGGAGAGAGTGGAGAGAGGTAGAAAGAGGAGGAGAGGGATAAAGAGGAGAGAGTGGAGAGAGGTGGAAATAGGGGGCGAGTGATAAAGAGGAGAGACTAAGAGGAGGGAGGTAGGAAGAGAAGGATAGGTAAAGAGAAAGTAGCCAGAGAGACTTAAAAAAGAAAGCAAATGCAAGAAAGAGAGGAAGAATAGAGGATTTTGACGTGTGTTTGTTTCTGACTCAGAGAGCAAGGACAGTGAGATCTATTTTCTTCAGGGGCTTCAGACACTAATGAGCAGTGCTCCCTCTGCTCAACACACACACACACACACACACACACACACGCTCCAGCACAGAGAAAGAGAGCACTAACAGCTGTGCTGGGTGGGGAGAGACATGGAGGTGATGATGTCACTCACGACATCAGGTGTATTGGAGTTAATCATCATGATCGTGTTTAAAATGGCATTAAAGTTACAAAATCCTTGTTATAGGATGATGTTATATGATTTCTGTTGAAGTAGCGTATGTTTAACAGTGTGTGCATTTAGATTTGTTTTTAGGGGGGTGGAATTGTACACGGTGTGTGCTTGTATAAGTAATGACAAGTTTATGAACATAAGAGTGTGAATATGAATTAACCAACTACGTTACAATGAACAGTATCTAGAGAGGTATGAGAATGTGCTCAGTGTGAATGTCAGAGAAAAGGGAGAGTACTGCTGCTCTTCCACTCCGATGCCCATGGACAGAAAATCTGACTGAGTTTGTATTTGTGAGTCCAGTTGTGGTTGTGTGCCCAGTAGTGAGTGAGCGCGTGCGTGCGAGTGAGTGAGAGAGTGTGTAGGTCAGGCACAAAGAAAGAGAGCCAGCCTCAGCCCTGGAGATGTTGCTGCTCTCATCTCGCCACTGTGCCCACCCCCTTCCACATCAAGCCCACAGTCCTGACGCATTCTGACTGAAACACCCACAGTGCAGACATGCAGGAGCACACACACACAGTACAGACATGCAGTAACACACAGCGTAACCCACAGTGAGTCCTGTATTGTGAGGTCATTAGGAGAGTCTGTCAGTCCTGTTCACATGTGATAATTACTACAGTAACATTACAACATGAGGCTGGGGTTGTCGTCACTACAGTAATATTACAGGCATGAGGCTGGGGTTGTCGTCACTACAGCAACACTACAGGCATGAGGCTGGGGTTGTCGCCACTACAGTAACATTACAGCATGAGGCTGTCGTCACTACAGTAATATTACAGGCATGAGGCTGGGGTTGTCGTCACTACAGTAATATTACAGGCATGAGGCTGGGGTTGTCGTCACTACAGTAATATTACAGGCATGAGGCTGGGGTTGTAGTAACTACAGTAACATTACAACATGAGGCTGGGGTTGTCGTCACTACAGTAATATTACAGGCATGAGGCTGGGGTTGTCGTCACTACAGTAACATTACAACATGAGGCTGGGGTTGTCGTCACTACAGTAACATTACAGGCATGAGGCTGGGGTTGTCGTCACTACAGTAACATCACAGCATGAGGCTGGGGTTGTCGTCACTACAGTAACATTACAACATGAGGCTGGGGTTGTCGTCACTACAGTAACATTACAACATGAGGCTGGGGTTGTCGTCACTACAGTAACATCACAGCATGAGGCTGGGGTTGTCGTCACTACAGTAACATCACAGCATGAGGCTGGGGTTGTCGTCACTACAGTAACATCACAGCATGAGGCTGGGGTTGTCGTCACTACAGTAACATTACAACATGAGGCTGGGGTTGTCGTCACTACAGTAACATTACAACATGAGGCTGGGGTTGTCGTCACTACAGTAATATTACAACATGAGGCTGGGGTTGTCATCACTACAGTAATATTACAGGCATGAGACTGGGGTTGTCGTCACTACAGTAACATCACAGCATGAGGCTGGGGTTGTCGTCACTACAGTAACATTACAACATGAGGCTGGGGTTGTCGTCACTACAGTAACATCACAGCATGAGGCTGGGGTTGTCGTCACTACAGTAACATCACAGCATGAGGCTGGGGTTGTCGTCACTACAGTAACATTACAACATGACGCTGGGGTTGTCGTCACTACAGTAACATTACAACATGAGGCTGGGGTTGTCGTCACTACAGTAATATTACAACATGAGGCTGGGGTTGTCATCACTACAGTAATATTACAGGCATGAGACTGGGGTTGTCGTCACTACAGTAATATTACAGACATGAGGCTGGGGTTGTCGTCACTACAGTAACATTACAACATGAGGCTGGGGTTGTCGTCACTACAGTAATATTACAACATGAGGCTGGGGTTGTCATCACTACAGTAATATTACAGGCATGAGGCTGGGGTTGTCGTCACTACAGTAACATTACAACATGAGGCTGGGGTTGTCGTCACTACAGTAATATTACAACATGAGGCTGGGATTGTCATCACTACAGTAATATTACAGGCATGAGGCTGGGGTTGTCGTCACTACAGTAATATTACAGGCATGAGGCTGGGGTTGTCGTCACTACAGTAACATTACAACATGAGGCTGTCGTCACTACAGTAACATTACAGCATGAGGCTGTCGTCACTACAGTAACATTACAGCATGAGGCTGTCGTCACTACAGTAACGTTACAGCATGAGGCTGGGGTTGTCGTCACTACAGTAACGTCACAGCATGAGGCTGGGGTTGTCGTCACTACAGTAACGTCACAGCATGAGACTGGGGTTGTCGTCACTACAGTAACATCACAGCATGAGGCTGGGGTTGTCGTCACTATAGTAACATTACATCATGAGGCTGGGGTTGTCATCACTACAGTAACATTACAACATGAGGCTGGGGTTGTCGTCACTACAGTAACATCACAACATGAGGCTGTCATCACTACAGTAACATTACAACATGAGGCTGTCGTCACTACAGTAACATCACAGCATGAGGCTGGGGTTGTTGTCACTACAGTAACATCACAGCATGAGGCTGGGGTTGTCGTCACTACAGTAACATCACAGCATGAGGCTGGGGTTGTCGTCACTACAGTAACGTCACAGCATGAGACTGGGGTTGTCGTCACTACAGTAACATTACAGCATGAGGCTGGGGTTGTCGTCACTACAGTAACATCACAGCATGAGGCTGGGGTTGTCGTCACTACAGTAACATTGCAACATGAGGCTGGGGTTGTCATCACTACAGTAACATTACAACATGAGGCTGGGGTTGTCGTCACTACAGTAACATCACAACATGAGGCTGTCATCACTACAGTAACATTACAACATGAGTCTGTCGTCACTACAGTAACATCACAGCATGAGGCTGGGGTTGTCATCACTACAGTAATATTACAGCATGAGGCTGGGGTTGTCGTCACTACAGTAACATCACAGCATGAGGCTGGGGTTGTCGTCACTACAGTAACATCACAGCATGAGGCTGGGGTTGTCGTCACTACAGTAACATCACAGCATGAGGCTGGGGTTGTCGTCACTATAGTAACATTACAGCATGAGGCTGGGGTTGTCGTCACTATAGTAACATTACATCATGAGGCTGTCATCACTACGGTAACATCACAGCATGAGGCTGGGGTTGTCGTCACTACAGTAACATCACAGCATGAGGCTGGGGTTGTCGTCACTACAGCAACATCACAGCATGAGGCTGGGGTTGTCGTCACTACAGTAACATCACAGCATGAGGCTGGGGTTGTCGTCACTACAGTAACATCACAGCATGAGGCTGGGGTTGTCATCACTACAGTAACGTCACAGCATGAGGCTGGGGTTGTCGTCACTACAGTAACGTCACAGCATGAGGCTGGGGTTGTCATCACTACAGTAACATCACAGCATGAGGCTGGGGTTGTCGTCACTACAGTAACATCACAGCATGAGGCTGGGGTTGTCGTCACTACAGTAACATTACAGCATGAGGCTGGGGTTGTTGTCACTACAGTAACATCACAGCATGAGACTGGGGTTGTCGTCACTACAGTAACATTACAGCATGAGGCTGGGGTTGTTGTCACTACAGTAACGTCACAGCATGAGGCTGGGGTTGTCGTCACTACAGTAACATCACAGCATGAGGCTGGGGTTGTCGTCACTACAGTAACATCACAGCATGAGGCTGGGGTTGTCGTCACTACAGTAACATTACAACATGAGGCTGGGGTTGTCGTCACTACAGTAACGTCACAGCATGAGGCTGGGGTTGTCGTCACTACAGTAACGTCACAGCATGAGGCTGGGGTTGTCGTCACTACAGTAACATCACAGCATGAGGCTGGGGTTGTCATCACTACAGTAACGTCACAGCATGAGGCTGGGGTTGTCGTCACTACAGTAACATCACAGCATGAGGCTGGGGTTGTCGTCACTACAGTAACATCACAGCATGAGGCTGGGGTTGTCGTCACTACAGTAACATCACAGCATGAGGCTGGGGTTGTCGTCACTACAGTAACATCACAACATGAGGCTGGGGTTGTCGTCACCACAGTAACATTACAACATGAGGCTGGGGTTGTCGTCACTACAGCAACATTACAGCATGAGGCTGGGATTATAATGCAGGCCACTGGAACATCCATGAGCACCTATGACGTTAGTAATAGACATAGTTAAAACACACTTAATTTACAGTCAGCCAAGCAGGACATCTTTGTAGTTTACATTTCTAAAATGGGCATTTTAGTCCACACGCACAGTCTTGTGTCCAGTCTCGTTACCTGTCCCAGACCTGCTGTTTTCAACTCTCTAGAGACAGCAGGAGCTGAATACATACTCTGAATGATCGGCTATGAAAAGCCAACTGACATTTACTCCTGAGGTGCTGACCTGTTGCACCCTCGATAACCACTGTGATTATTATTATTATTTGACCATGCTGGTCATCTATGAACATTTGAACATCTTGGCCATGTTCTGTTATAATCTCCACCCAGCACAGCCAGAAGAGGACTGACCACCCCTCATAGCCTGGTTCCTCTCTAGGTTTCTTTCTCGGTTCTGGCCTTTCTAGGGAGTTTTTCCGAGCCACCGTGCTTCTTCACCTGTATTGCTTGCTGTTTGGGGTTTTAGGCTGGGTTTCTGTACAGCACTTTGTGACATCAGCTGATGTAAGAAGGGCTTTATAAATACATTTGATTGAATGATTGCGTCGAAACCTACCTCGATGGAGCCAAACTCCACATTGTCATAGTGGAAGTGGGCACAGTCAACGAGCTTAGGGAAGTGACCTTTCACAACAGACAGCCTGAGATAGAAACACACACAGCAGTCAGATTAGATTAAATAACAGCATTATACAGTCACAGAGTGAGAGTCACAATACAGAGAATGTATTTGTCTTGAACAGCAGCAGACCAACACTGTTTTAACGTTAGTGCAGCAGTAGAAGCCCTGTATACAGTCTGTCTATGTTTGGGTGAATTAGTAGACTTACACTCAGGTTAGGAGAAGCTCCAGGACAAACAAAGCTGTCGCTATGGGAGCTTGACAGTGACAATGGTTCTCGTGTGAACAGAAACCACCCTGGGCAGACTGCTTTGCATGTCCCTACTCTCAAATGCACACACTGACTGTGGCAGTTCCATTGCATGGTGATTTTTGCAGCTCGATGTTTGTCATGAATCTTGCCCTGCAGGCAAAAGTGAGCGACTTCTGCTAGATGGGCCAGCTGCAAAGTCAAATTTGGCTATATTGTAAAAAGGCACGAAAACAAAAATGTGCTTTTGGTCTTAAATTTAAGGTTAGGCATTAGGTTTAGCAGTGTGGTTAAGGTTAGGTTTCATGCCAACCTGCGGTGACCAGGGCCAGACTTTATCAGTGACACCACTCACTCCTCTAAGCTTCACATCACATCAACCTCCCACTATCAACTACCACATAATCTCACCACAGCCAGGGGGAAATGAAACTGGGGAACGTCCTGTTTCACAGCACTGCGTGGTCTGTAAGGGAAGTTCTGAGGTTCCCTGTATGTGTTTGTGTATAAACTTCTCTCCGACCCGTGTCTCCACAGAAGTGGTTTAATACCTGACAGCGATGTCCATACAAGGGCATTCATCACAGAGCACAGCTACAAAGTATAGTGAACCTGAAATACTACAATATATATATAATATACACCCTTCCTCTCAGTCTATGCTTGGCATCCCTTGTCTGGCACCAAAGTTCCATCGGTGCCTAATGGTTCACATTTCACACCACTTCTGCGTCCTGTAACTACACTGCAGTCACATTTCCCATGTGCAGGTCAGCAGTGTACTTGTTCCACCCTCTTTAAAATGATCTTTAACTGTTCCAATCCACCCTCAGTGAAATGATTAAGACCTGGAGGGCAGTGTGCCAGTCTTAGTGGCAGTATCACCTCTTGCTCATCTTCCCCTTCAAGTTGGCAGTGGTGCCCACGGAGCGGGTAGTGGGCTCCCCGGAAGTGTCCAGATTATCGGTGCTCCAAGCCTTCGGGAGGGAGAAAGAGGAAAAAGATAGTTAGTAAAACAACAGTCAACAGGCCACGTTACATGGTGTCTGTCTGTCTCTGGGGTGGTGGTCAAGACTGTACCTCAAAGGGAGATCGGGAGGACATTAACCAGGAGATATCTAGATATCTACTATCGTCAAAGTATGGTTTATAGGCTACACCATCTATAAAATCTCTTCCTTCTTGACAGTGATTTGACTTGGTCAAAGCAACTTCCTCAGCCCCATGATGTCACTCCTGACTACAGTACAGAACATGCAGAAGATATTTACACAAACACAGCACAACTAACACCACTGCAGAGGACAGAGCAAAGTGTAGTAGTGGTAGCTGTGTTTGATTCTACTTCACATGCTGTAGCATATATAAGCTGTTAGTTAGTAAATCCCTGTCCCCTGCGCGTATCCAGTCCTTCCTGTCAGAATCTGCATGACGATGCAGCAGCCGTCACACAGCGGAGCTGAATGCGCACTGACTCATACTGACTCAACAGCAGGTGGAAACATAGCTCTAACCATCACACGGTTCACACCTTCACAGGCCCTACGGCAAGCCAGACACACACCCCTCCTCTCCCTCTGGCTTTAGGTCTGCCTTCACTCATCTCTAAAGCCAGCATACAGCCATGTAATCGTCATCACAAATGAACGAAAGACAAATATTTGTCCCCATTTTCATTCATACCTCTCTTGCTCTCCCTCTCTCAATGTCAATATCCACCTCCTTTCCATATTATCCAGCTGATGAATGCAAACCAACACACAACACACCCACTCCTACACAAACAGGTAGCAGCAATGATGAGCTGTCAACCACCAGAGGGAACGAACATCAATCACTCAGTGTGTGTGTGTACATAAACAAGCCATTTTTCACACATGACCAGTGTATATTACACCCATAAGGCTTTGGTAGAGGCTAACTGAAGTAATTTGTCTGTTGTCAGGGAAATATGTCCCAAATAGACTCAGAGGCAGCAGGTAGCCTAGTGGTTAGAGCGTTGTAACAAAGTTTGCTGAATCGAATCCCCGAGCTGACAAGGTAAAAATCTGTCATTCTGCCCCTGAACAAGGCAGTTAACCCACTGTTCCCTGGTAGGCCGTCATTGTAAATAAGAATTTGCTATTAACTGACTTGCCTAGTTAAATAAAAATAAATAAGTAAAATAGGCAGGGTTGAAACCCCCATGAGATGAATTGGTGACAACCATCTCCATTCACAACATAGACAGTGAGAAATGGTTTTGCCCAAATGGAGGGAGGATGAGATGGGAATTAGGCTAAAAGTATGTGGATGAGTGACTCCCGAATCTCCTTCAAATACTCAAATGGGATCAAATATCAAAACCCCATGTTCAGACGCTAAAGGCCTCTACCTGAACAAGTGTAAGAGAATCTACTGCTTCTTCGGAGAGTTGGCCTATCTTACAATGTCTCACTCTCACATGCCAACAGACTGTGACAATAGCAGACTGGATACAGTTTGGAAGGGTGCAAGCCAGGTTGAAGATCAGATTCTCCACTACTCGGCCTGTCATGGGCTCCTGCAACACCTTTAAAGGATACAGCAATGAAAAGAACTGGGCTTTTAAAACCTTCCCAGTTGTGAATCAGTTGTGAATCAGTTGTGATTTGGGACAGCACGTCTGTTCACAGGTTATTCCTCAGCAGAAGCAGAGGATGCAGAGCTGGATAGAGTACTGCAGCTCCAGGGAAAAACATTACTCCTCAGAGTATTGGCCTAGGATCAGTACTACTCCTCCCGTGACTGACCTTACAAGCCCAAACTGGTCCTGGTCAATCGCTTAGGGACAACTGACACCCTCACCGTTCCTGGGTGAGTGAGTGGGAGAGTGGGCGAGCGAGCACCTGGCATAGGCTTGCTGTGGTAAATTGACTGTTAACAGTAAGCCTGGACAAACCTGCCTCCACCTGTGTGTGTGTGTGTGTGTGTGTGTGTGTGTGTGTGTGTGTGTGTGTGTGTGTGTGTGTGTGTACGCACTCAGCGGGACCCATAGAGGCTGAAAGCACTGGGGCTAAACTGGGCACAGCTAGGCTTAATCAGAATACATCAGCGCTGCATCACTTCAGCATTGAGCGTACCACACACCAAGATGTGTCTGTTCAGCCCTCAGTACAGGCCGGCCCCTTAGCCTCGACTCAATCCCTCTGACAACGTGGCAAGAGCAGAGAAACTCAACGAGCTGAGAGTCCATCATTACAAAGCAGGGGATGAGGTATTTAAAGACAAGAACCCTGGCCTGTATCCAGTCTGCACTGACTGTCTGCAACATGCATTCATTCCATCTCCAACATTGTAAAACCTTAGGTCACCACCCGACTGGTACATTAATGGATGCTAAAGGTCATTAGCGGACCACGTAGAGAACCACGCCATGTCGTTGCTCTTCCAGTAACTCCACACCCCTCTTCACTCTACACCAGGCTAGAGTTTCACGGGCAGCCGGTATGGCACAATAGACACCTGAAACTAGATCTGCCATGGAAGCCACCGCTTCCAAACAACAGTTAGCTAGACGGTCAGAGACACAGGCAGGCGGTCAGAGCAGGGCAGTATCCACACACAGCCTTCAGGGACAATAGCAGGAGTTAATCCTAAGAGACTAGGCTCTAGTAGGTATTGTTGTCCAGCAACAGGTCTTCTTCGGACCAAAACCAAAGACATTAGAATCCTAATGGCATTCAGGCAGGGTAATAACCCCAGCAGGCATTCACTCTCACCACCCTCATTAATTCCACAGCAGCCCACTTTCTCTCCACCTCCTGTTCTCTACCTTCTGCATCCTCCTCTTCTTGAACATATTGAGGAGCCCTTTCAAGGGGGGCGGGGGTTCTTTTTAGATGTTGGTGTAGTCCATCTCCAGTGCTATGTATCTCCTCTGTCCATCCATCTGTCTGTCACCATCGGTCTCCCATGGCTACCTCCGCCCAGCCATCACTGTCCCTTCTCAGTGCATTCTGCTCAGTGGGACAGGTAAGTGGACCTAGCATACCTGGCGGTTACGTCTGTGTGCGTGTGCACAGACACATGCTTGACTGTTGAATATTTCATGGTGTGAACACACACAGCGATCTGAACCCTGGGCCATTGCCAGAGCTCAGGCTTCTCAGCTGTTCTGTGAGGGGCAGGAGACAGACTGACGGGCGGTCGGTCGCTTTATATAAACGCTTGGTTTCCTTCCTAATCTATCTGGCGACAACTGCCAGTTAAACAGGGCAACACAACCTCCACATCATAGCAAAACCACATAAGGGGGCAATAAAAAGGTGTCACGTTTGATGCTTCGACAAGACCAAGAGGAGGGAGTCTTGGTGGTACAGAGAAGAACTCTATAGTAGGCTGACCTAGAAACCGTGTTCTGTTGAGTCTAGAGGATCCAGCATGCTATATAAACCCCCTCTCAGTTTAGACATCTTTAAATGATAAGCCCTGGTTCTCTCAGTAAGGCCGCTGTCATCAGATCTCACCTCATAGTTTGAATGTTTGTGCCCTGATCCAACAACAGTCCATGTAATGCATGCCTGGTATTCCAGCCTCTCTTTAGGGACCGGGAAAACAGGAACTCTGATCTTGTTTGGGAAGAGCGGCTGCAGTTGTTCAGCACCAGCTCTACCCAGCATCTACCCAGTGTTGGGGAGAAGTGAACTACATGTAGTTCAACAAGTAACTGAAACTACCACCAACTTCAAAATGTAGTTTACTAAATTCCAATCTTGGTAGTGTTTTAGTACATAGTTAATAACTTTTTTTGTTGCCATGTAGCGGTGTAGCTAACTACTGGAACTATACACTACTCTTCTTGCAAATAGAAAAGAAGATATGGCTGAAGTAGACAAGAATTTATCTTTTTTGGCATCAGCCCTTCCCCTAATTCTCATTTGAAAGACAGTTTGTGTTTAATATGCACATTCTGTTATCTTACTTCAGAAAGATCTGGTTTAACAAATTGTAGTCAATGACATTTCAGATTTTGATATGATAATTTATCACAAAGTAGTTGGATCTGGTGAACTACTTTTTCAAAGTAACTCTAGTGTAGTTTTTCTTCCTCCAGTGTGAAGTAATTGGTAGCTTGGTAATCAATATTTTCAGAGGATCCTCGCCAACACTGGTACAAAGTCATCCATTGCTGGGTAGTTTCTGGTCCATAACTACATGCCATAATGAACATTTCCCACTGTTCTGTGGCAAACAGTGCCACACAGAGACATGACCACTATGGAGACACAGGGGAATAAGACAAAACAAGCATGCATACTGTACAGGCCACAGAGATAACATAGATAGAATGTCTCCCCAGAATAGCAGATCACTCACACCACACTGGGTAAAGCCACACACACAGACATTATCGTGCTGACGACATACAGAGATAGACAATACTTGTAATAATTGTTGACCGCATGCACAAGTATGTATATTTACACACATGTGCAGACAGACCACCATACCACGCATAGACAGGCACAATAAGTACCCACAGACATAAAGAGGTGCATACAGACAGTTTGGGTAGACGTAGACTTACCAGACATGACTGTCCGGCTCATAGCGCGTATAAACATGGTGCATTTCCCAACCCACTGGGGTCACGACACTTCACACAGAAAAAGAAAACGAAGGAAGCACATTTAATTTCTGTCCCTTCATACAAGAGGCTTAATGTGTGTAGACAAGAGACAATACACTCTAGACTGCTTCCTTGAGGGATTTGAGTAAGTTGAGTTCAAAGTTGATTCTGGAGAGAAGGTCAGACTTTTGTTTAGCCTAATTGTTTGAGGGTAAAAAAATTAAATATAAATAAATAAAAACAATTCTATTGAGCTTTGCTGTAACACGAAGTGGCCTGTGTTGAGAGCTGGAGCGAGAGGACTTGGCTGACTGTTCACGCTCCATCAGAAAGAGCCAAACCTTAACCAACCAGCTCTGATCTAACGTAACAAGGCCATGCATCAATACCACTGCTCTGAAAGTCTTCTCCACTCTGACACAATTAAAAGGTCACTTGATTCCCATACAGAACCATCCCTACAATAGTGCCATCTAACCCATAACCCACAGATCTCAAATGCCTATGCTGGTTTTGAATACTCTTTGTTGACAACAACCCTTGGTATTTCGATAAGTCAGTCGCATACCATTTCTAACAGTATAACCTGTGAGGTTGTCAGCACGGACAGCATCATTGTGCTTGGGCTTCCCAGTATTACAGCAGAGTGAAGTGTCTGTCTGTCTCAGGGGAGTTGGCTAATCTAGTTAGTTGGAGGTGGGAGAGGAGCAAACAGACATGGGTCATACACAGGGGTCAACACGCTGAGGAAATGGGTTAAATGTGACAGTGTTGTTCCTTCTAAAGTATGCCTAAGTCGTGTGTGTGGGGGGGGGGGCTTGAGGTTCAAGGCACATTAGAAAAGTATCAAAGAGTATCAGTGAAGTTCTCTCTGGGAGGGGGAGTATTCTGCTGCTATGTAACAATGCCCCTAAAAAAAACATACAAAAACATTGCCATTGATTTGAATGTGTGTGTAGGAGGGAATTCTCTGCAAGTGAATCTGCCCAATGATCATTCTATTATAGCCTCTGCCATTCAACTCCTACAACAGTCCAAAGTCACATGGTTAGGCTTCGTAATTGTAGGGAGTTCGGCTAGGCCTACTCTACCCTATGAATCACAAGAGTGAGACTGTTCCTTACTAACCTTACTAAGTCACAGGCATCGAGTGTGCTTAAAATGTTGACTAGAGTCAGTGGGCAGCCTGTTGGTCTGTGCAGAGCAGACATTGGTGTTTATGATGTGGGAAGTGGCTTCATGCTTTCTAGTCAGCCAGAGCCTTACCAACAGTTGCCGAGATCTCCCGAGATCTCCCGTCATGTGGGCAGTGTCGCTATGGTAACGCAACGTATTTTTGCATGTCAGGCCGTGAGAGGGAGATTGTGTGCTTTCTCGAGCTTATAAAAGGACTGCATGGATAAGATTTAGGTGGACAGGATGTCAGAGTAGGATAAGTGTGTGTGTGGATGTGCATGCTAGAGTGTGTGTGTGTGTGTGGATGTGCATGCTAGAGTGTGTCACAGGGAATGAAAAATAATGGTGTGAGAGTCTGATTCAACTACTTCTATGCTTGTGCGATTGAGAGGGTTTAAGCAGGCTCAAATGTGCTCGACGATGTGGGGTGAACTGGACGGTGTGTGCAAGGGTGTGTGAGCTTCTCTCATTCCACTACAGACTCTGAACTTGACACAGATGTTGGTGTAGCGACAGTGGCAAGCAACTCTCTCATGCCTGTAGGTGTGTTGAGTGAAGTGGGTCTCACTCACACACACACACACACACACACACACACACACACACACACACACACACACACATATATATATATGACGACTGAAAAACAAGCTCAAAACCACTCTGCATAAATCAATCCTGACAAATCTCTCATAACTAAATCTCTGGCTGGCTATTATTACGATGATTGTTTTGTCTCTGCCTCTCTGCTCTCTGAGGCTCAGCAGGTGTCCTGGATCTTGACCCCAAAATAAGACAATAGGATAGAGGGTCAGTCAAGCAGAAGAAGAGCCATTTGTTATTGTCCCTTTTCTCCCACGGTCAGTAAACCGCCCCATTCCAAGCGACGCTGTCTTCACAGTCAAGGAGTCTTGGGTCTGTCCTCTTCAGGTCACAGCACAACGTTGGCTTGGGATGGTTGGCTGGGTCTGGCTTGCCAACAGAGAATACTACAGCCCAAAAGGTAAATGTCTGTTTGTGTAACCCAGCTGCTCCAACAGTTTTGCTTGTTGTCTAGAACTCCCCCTGCTACTCCTCCATGCCCCATCCCCTGCTTCTCTCACTCCTCCATTTCACACACTTTCTGTATGAAAGAGGACAATGAGAATCCCCTACACTTCTCCACCCTTCGTTCCTTCCTTCCCTCGTTCTCCAGGGGGAACAATAGGTTCAAAGAGTGTCCTTTCATGCTAACTCTCTCCCTCCTCCCCTCTTTCGTAGCGACCCAGTGTAATAGAAGTGTCAGCCCCTCTTTCTCTGAGGACTGAATAAGTGGGTAATGTTGGGAGACGGATCTTGAGACAATTCGGGGGAGGTGGGGTGAGGAGGATGGGCATCACAAATCTGCTCTTTTCGTTATTGTCATCATCTGCAAGTGGTCGCGGCTGGGATAATGTGACGTGAATGGGCCAGTTTGGGGCAAGTACAGTCGTGGCTACAAGTGCTGATCTGTCACGCCGGACAGACTGCACACGTGGGGGGGGGGGGGGGGTGTGACAGAGACAGACAGGGACTGTGTTGTTCAAATCCAGGGGCTACTACGGTGACAGGAGCTTGGGAACTGGACATGGGGGAGAAACATCAGCCTGGATCCAGACACAAGAGGCCAGGGGTCAAGTCATTCAGCAGGTTGACAGCCCAATGGCACATGTAAACACACTCAGTGAGGTACAGTTAGATAGTCACGTCACAACACTAGACTGCACATGATTACTTTTCATGTTTCACGCAACATTAGGCCCCTTGGTTATTGATGTAGTATGCCATCACTAACACTGTAGAGGTGTACCAGAGGGGTGCTTCTTATGTCTCCCAGCCTCAAAAACAACTTTACTGGGAGTGTGTTTCTAATGCATGAGCTCCGTTAGCCCCCCCCACTGCCCTTTGACCTTTCACAGAACAAAAACAGGCCTTCCCATTCAGCCATGCCCCACCATCCCCTCAACTCCTATAGATCCCACCCAACCCCCAACTACACCCCAAAAAAGGAACCGCACTCACCCATCCCTCCCTCCCTGTACTCCTTCAGGCTAATGCAACAAACACTGCCCCCCAAATCTTCTCCCATCTCCCTGAGTAAGCATGGGAAGCCATAAGCATGGAAACCATAGCGAAGGCTAGCTGAGATGGAAGACTGGGGAGGTTCTAGGCTGTGTAAGAATGGAGCAAGGTGGGCTCTACGGTGCCTTGCGAAAGTATTCGGCCCCCTTGAACTTTGCGACCTTTTGCCACATTTCAGGCTTCAAACATAAAGATATAAAACTGTATTTTTTTGTGAAGAATCAACAACAAGTGGGACACAATCATGAAGTGGAACGACATTTATTGGATATTTCAAACTTTTTTAACAAATCAAAAACTGAAAACTTGGGCATGCAAAATTATTCAGCCCCTTTACTTTCAGTGCAGCAAAAAGTTCAGTGAGGATCTCTGAATGATCCAATGTTGACCTAAATGACTAATGATACTAATAATACAATCTACCTGTGTGTAATCAAGTCTCCGTATAAATGCACCTGCACTGTGATAGTCTCAGAGGTCCGTTAAAAGCGCAGAGCATCATGAAGAACAAGGAACACACCAGGCAGGTCCGAGATACTGTTGTGAAGAAGTTTAAAGCCGGATTTGGATACAAAAAGATTTCCCAAGCTTTAAACATCCCAAGGAGCACTGTGCAAGCGATAATATTGAAATGGAAGGAGTATCAGACCACTGCAAATCTACCAAGACCTGGCCGTCCCTCTAAACTTTCAGCTTATACAAGGAGAAGACTGATCAGAGATGCAGCCAAGAGGCCCATGATCACTCTGGATGAACTGCAGAGATCTACAGCTGAGGTGGGAGACTCTGTCCATAGGACAACAATCAGTTGTATATTGCACAAATCTGGCCTTTATGGAAGAGTGGCAAGAAGAAAGCCATTTCTTAAAGATATCCATAAAAAGTGTTGTTTAAAGTTTGCCACAAGCCACCTGGGAGACACACCAAACATGTGGAAGAAGGAGCTCTGATCAGATGAAACCAAAATTGTACTTTTTGGCAACAATGCAAAACGTTATATTTGGCGTAAAAGCAACACAGCTCATCACCCTGAACATACCATCCCCACTGTCAAACATGGTGGTGGCAGCATCATGGTTTGGGCATGCTTTTCTTCAGCAGGGACAGGGAAGATGGTTAAAATTGATGGGAAGATGGATGGAGCCAAATACAGGACCATTCTGGAAGAAAACCCGATGGAGTCTGCAAAAGACCTGAGACTGGGACGGAGATTTGTCTTCCAACAAGACAATGATCCAAAACATAAAGCAAAATCTACAATGGAATGGTTCAAAAATAAACATATCCAGGTGTTAGAATGGCCAAGTCAAAGTCCAGACCTGAATCCAATCGAGAATCTGTGGAAAGAACTGAAAACTGCTGTTCACAAATGCTCTCCATCCAACCTCACTGAGCTCGAGCTGTTTTGCAAGGAGGAATGGGAAAAAATGTCAGTCTCTCGATGTGCAAAACTGATAGAGACATACCCCAAGTGACTTACAGCTGTAATCGCAGCAAAAGGTGGCGCTACAAAGTATTAACTTAAGGGGGCTGAATAATTTTGCACGCCCAATTTTTCAGTTTTTGATTTGTTAAAAAAGTTTGAAATATCCAATAAATGTTGTTCCACTTCATGATTGTGTCCCACTTGTTGTTGATTCTTCACAAAAAAATACAGTTTTATATCTTTATGTTTGAAGCCTGAAATCAAAAGCCTGGCAAAAGGTCGCAAAGTTCAAGGGGGCCGAATACTTTCGCAAGGCACTGTATCATGGACATTCCAGAAGAGGGTCCCTGGGAAACAAACAGTCCCTGTCACCCCCCACCGCCCGTTACCCAAAAATCGCCTCTCTGGGAGCCCCGTCCTCTTTCTTCCACGCGACAGGAAAGACACAGAGCCACCAGCAGCATACTAAACACCAAACACTGCCCTCATACCAGCTGCAGCCACGTGAGATAGAGACACACAAGAGAGGGAGAGAAAAGACTAAAAAGAAGAAAAAAGAGAGGTGGGGGAAGAAAGAAGTAGAGGAAAGAAAAAGAAAGAGGGTGAATTCATCAGAAGCCTGACTGTTGTGAACAAGTGTGTGGTGTGTGTGTAGCGAGACATGCGGGACAGTGGACGAGGGGGCCATTTGTGTTGGTACGGAACAATGTGGGCATGGCTTCAGAACAGATGTTTCTATAGGGGCAGACAGCTGGCACCCAGAGCATCTGACTGCAGCGGAGAGAGAGAAACACCATAAAGGAATTAGGGAAAGAGAGAATGGCTGAATGAAAACACTAACAGGAGAAAAACTACCCATACGTGGAGCCTAGGTCTAGTGGGGGGAAACAAGGTCGCTAGCCACAGTAAAGGCAGGGGGGGGGGGGTTCTGGAGACTTGCCTCAGCAAGTTGGAGGATGTCAAGGCAACATGAAAGATTTTAAACTATAGAGCTAGCATGTATAGTATATGGACAGAGGGCTACACTTCAGTATAGTGACTTGGTGGCTGTACTGCATAGGCAGGTTTGCTGTCTGTTAAGTCAGTGTCTCTTCAAGCTGCTGTATATGGGCTTGGACAAACAGGATATGAATCATAATGCAAAACCGGTTTGAAGGCACTGACTGTACTGTAAGTCATGGATAGAAGGGTGATCCATGAGGCAAAACAGATATTGGCATAGCACACATTCCAGCCTCCAGGCCAAAACAGACAGAGAGAGGGGACTAGTTAGAGGGAGAAGGGAAGAAAGTCATAGGTTTGTATACAGGTTAATGTACTGTAAATAAACCATATCTGATCGTACACAGTATTAGCACAGAGATCTAATGTTAAGCACCCATTAAAGAGTCTCCAGGGTGAGTAGTGTGTGTGGTGTGTGTGTGTGCGCACGTCGGGCGTGGCTGGTGCCGGCTGGCTTCTCCTCTATGAGGGCGTTAGAGGAGATGATGGGTGACAGGGCGTGAGGCAGTGCCCTCGCCCAGACCTTCTCTGGCCTGAGGCGGGACTCCGTGACGCCCCTTGCCCCCAAGCTGTCAGCAGCAGCGCTGTGAGCCCAGTTCCAGCTTTAGGCCCTGGGAAAGGGGTCAGGGACAGGGCTGGTGTCCCCAGTCAGGCCTCTTTAGCGCAGCTTATAGCTCACTTCTAGACCTACCAGGGATCAAAGATCCCTTTACTATTCACATGGCATGAGGTAATAACCTGGTAATAACATAGTGATGGCTCACATGAGAAGCAGCACCACTCTAAAGGGCCTGCTTTGAGAGCAGCTTGAAAGATGCTCAACATGTTAACATGCTCAACTAAACAGCCCCCTGGCTGTAGCCTAGCGTTAATTCAATTCACCATTATCACTGTAGGAAAAAATAATTTTAATTTAATAAATAAAACTAGCAGACAGCTAGTTGAGGTGATGACCTGCGTTGCATGTCGGTTAGGGTTATGAGTCTATAACATAGCCTACACTACGCTACATGGAGCACGCACATTTTGGCGATCTGCTTGAATAATATCCCACGGAATAAAGCACACAGGACAAACAATAGGCGTAGTAGTGCTCCGAGGTGGTCAAACTAGATCTTTCTAAACATCTGTCCTCACGGGGAGTCCACATGCAGGGGGAAGTAGAGACGAGCAGAGAGCAGCACTGAGCACACAGGGGGACTGTCTGACCGTCACCCCTGACAACGAGCTGTGCCCTGCCTAAACCAGTCCCCCCGTGCCGCTCTCCACATCCTCATTTCTGCTCAAACATAAACCGCTTGCTTTGTGACTGAACGTTGTTGCTAATGCAGCCAGGCTTGTTTCGTTTCTTATTATACGGTATGTGATAAAATAATGATTGGTCAGTGAAGAACCAAACCAGTGGCCAATGACAGAGGTGGTGGTGTGGCCAGAATGCCAGTGTTACAGAGTCCGTAAGCAGCCATTGATTTGTGTGTGTATTGTGTTTGTTCTCCATTACAGGCAGATCCACACAGGTGTCTATCTCTAGGGAAGATAGAGTGAGCAAGAGATGAGGGTAGAGAGGAAGGGAGTAGGAGGTCCTCACAGTAAACAGGAAGCGATGGAGAGGATTATTGGTGGGCGTGGCCCTGCTGTGCCAACTCTTTGCTTTTTACCTTTCCATCTTCCTGTCTAGGGTCTCTCTCTATCCCTACCAAATGTGTACATTGAGGGCATCTTTATGTAATTTGTGCAGCCCAAGTGGCAGAGGGGGGGGAAGGGAATAGTGGAATAGAATGTGAGGTTATGTAACAACAGCAGTGCTGATTCTGACAAACATCAAAATCAACCATTCCTCTCATGTTTTCTTGCGATAATAACGCTGGCGCACCGAGGACAGGGAGGGAGTGTGTGTGTGTGTACTGAGGCACTTCCCTTACCACTTCAACTCCTCAGGTCATCAATGGTAGCAAGAAGGGACAACAGCTGGGAACAAGCTTCAATAGGATTAAATTATCCAGAGCACATCAGGGCATGATGCATAAATAAAAAAGGATGTATTATTAGAGAGTTCCTTTCTGTACAGTAAGAGCCCCCTATCATTCAGCTGTTGGTAGCCACAGGCCAAGCATTTCATTCTCCTGTCGGCAAGTGAGCATCCTAGGGGAGCATTTACATTAAATCAAGTGTGTTGAAAACAACTAGCATTTGAGTTCAGTTGGGGCTGGGATAGGCTAATTTGTGTTGCAACGGAAGCCTAATCTTTATAATAGTCTTACTACAAATCCAAATGCGTACAGAGAAACTACACACACATTGAACTGCAGCCGGCTGCACACTGCGCCAACAACGCAAAGGAAGCAGAATAACTCTTGTTTGGCAAATGTAATGTCCAACCGTAAAAGGCACTTAACACAACATTACCATCAGTCTGCATTGATTTTCCTCTTACCGAACATTGCAAGTGACCATACATGAGACGATTAAATGGAAATCAATTAGGTATGTAGCCAGTGAGTCCATCCAACTGCTGTAAATAAACAGTCTGTTCGAAACAAAGACACAAACAGTATTTTTCTGTCTCCGTCTCAGTCTCAGTACAGTATACACACAGACACACACTCGGTCTCAGTCGCTCAGTCTCAGTACAGTATACACACAGACACACACTCGGTCTCAGTCGCTCAGTCTCTGTATGGTATACACACAGACACACACTCGGTCTCAGTCGCTCAGTCTCTGTATGGTATACACACAGACACACACTCGGTCTCAGTCGCTCAGTCTCTGTATGGTATACACACAGACACACACTCGGTCTCAGTCGCTCAGTCTCTGTATGGTATACACACAGACACACACTCGGTCTCAGTCGCTCAGTCTCTGTATGGTATACACACAGACACACACTCGGTCTCAGTCGCTCAGTCTCTGTATGGTATACACACAGACACACACTCGGTCTCAGTCGCTCAGTCTCTGTATGGTATACACACAGACACACACTCGGTCTCAGTCGCTCAGTCTCTGTATGGTATACACACAGACACACACTCGGTCTCAGTCGCTCAGTCTCTGTATGGTATACACACAGACACACACTCGGTCTCAGTCGCTCAGTCTCTGTATGGTATACACACAGACACACACTCGGTCTCAGTCGCTCAGTCTCTGTATGGTATACACACAGACACACACTCGGTCTCAGTCGCTCAGTCTCTGTATGGTATACACACAGACACACACTCGGTCTCAGTCGCTCAGTCTCTGTATGGTATACACACAGACACACACTCGGTCTCAGTCGCTCAGTCTCTGTATGGTATACACACAGACACACACTCGGTCTCAGTCGCTCAGTCTCTGTATGGTACACACAGACACACAGGCCCTCAGTCTTAGTCTCATTCAATCTCTGAAACACACAGCTCCTGCCAGACAGAGTTATGAAGATGCTGGGTTTGTAATTAAACACCTTGATCGCCCACTGCTGCTCACACTGGAGGCAGAGCTAATCCTCAAACTGACTATTGAGGAGAGCAGGCGAAGATACGCTACACCAGCTGGACATGGAATCTGAATGACAACATACAAGGATACTTGGAAAGGGTTCAGACCAAGGGAGGTCAACATAACCAATGGGTCTTGAGATTGTGAGATGGAGGCTAAACTATAGCCTTGAGCGACGTTTTAGACTCAGGACTGACAACACAGTAATGCTTCTCTAGAACATGGAACCAACTATCTATCTGAAGCCAGTGAGTCAATCCAACAGAGTCAGAATGAAGACCATAAGATTTAGTTCCATAAAGGAAAAAGCAGTAATGACACACATGCCTTGTTTGGCCAGGCATTAGAGAATACAGAAGCATAAAATAGGCCTGGCTGTTCCTAGTTTTCCAAGGGAAATGTAATGTACAGTCTGAGAATAAACATAGGTGACATAATCTGAAGCTAAGCACTAGTTCAGCCTGTTTCAGCTGTAACATACTGGGTCCACTGCGGTTGGGGAGATTAATGATGGATTGATCATTAATGACAGAAATACCCTATGCTGTGGCAAAGAGCCAGTCTTGGGACCTAACCCAGATTACTAATTGTCAGTCTTGAGAGCAGGAGACTCGTGGATGGAGGGGATTTGTATCCTCTGATCATAAACAACCATATTCTCTGGTAGAACGACCTGTTCCACTGGTATGCAAAACCCATGTCTATTGCAAACACAGCTGTATGTAAGAATAATGACACGTTCACATGCTAGTCAGATATAGGAAGTCAGACATTTCCGAGTTTCCTAGATCTGACGAGCACGTGAACGCGGCATAACTCCAGGGGAGTAGACACTATATCAAAATGGAGTTGGCAGGCCAATCACTCCATTCAATAAAAGACCATTTCAAGTTGCACAGCTATGACTAACCATCAAGTCTAAAGCGCTTTTACCTTAGGAAAACATGAAGTCAGTGAAGTGATGTTATAGCGCGAGACGACTGCATAGCGTTGGAACGGTTTGATGTGTTACTTCATCACGCTGACACACAGTTACCTGGAACCGATTGTAATCTACACGCCTGAGAGGGACATTAACAATATTATATCTGAAAACGTTGCAGCCCGATAATGGGAAACAGATTAGTTTTATATGCGCAACATAATACCATTCGTTTCTTTAGTACTAACTAATTTAAAATCATATTAGCTACATTAGTATCCCGTGCCTTTGTTATGAGAATGACGTTCGTTGGAAAAGAGCTGCACATCACTGTGGCTTGCGCGCAATTAATGAAATGGAAGCCCCAGCCGGAGTAGACAAAAGACGGTCCGTTTTCAAAACTGTTTTGAGCTGCCAATCTAGCAACTAACAAGGCAATCATAATATTAGCTAGCCTTGCTAGATTGTGTTAAACGATGACACGTTGTAGACAGCACGTAAATATTCGAATTAAGGCAAGTGACGAATGCCCAGTAAAACCGAATCACCCTGTCTGGCTGAGACAACACCGCCATTCATGCTTGCATTTCAAGGGAGGGGCGCGCGATGTGGCTAACTGGAGCTAGCTAGCACACTAGATTAAATAACGTAACTAGTTAGTTAGCTAAATTGAGCTAATAAACGGCATAGCCACATGGGATCTGGCTTTATAGCATTAGCTATACAATTTAGTTGGTCAGATAAAGACAACCATATCAAATGACTTGAGCGAAGCAGTGACAGGCCAAGGTTCAGCAGTGTCCCTGTAACTAATGGCAACAACGGACTGGACAGCATCTTCTGTTTCAGTTTGCCACACAGACTAGCCATATGTGACAGACATGGTACGAAAAACTAGCTATCACATGTTTTGTTGCCAAACTTTAAAAAAAACAACGTTTTATTCACTTGCCTCATGTTTACTGACATATGCAGCCTGAACTAAGACAAAAATGATGACTTACCACCATTCCGATATCCAGGTTCGGGGGAAAAGGGTCGGATGGGCTCCGTCTGCAAATTCCAATCTCACTGGTTTAAATTAATGTTTTGATGCATTCGTTAAAGTGGCCCTCCGCTTCTTGATATGTAACGTTCGCAAACTATGCCAATAGTTTACCTCACATTTAGAAAATATTGAAGCATCATTGCTAGTTGTGAATCTAACACGAAAAAGGACCTCCTAACCAGCCCTCCAAGACAGGACTGTGAGGAGTGACTGGAACAACGAGGGGGTGGCGAAATCTAGTTCGTTGCTTTGGCAAAAAACAAATTTTCAGCGAGATCCTGATGAAAATGTAGACAACTGTCTCCATATTATAGACGACATAATTTGCTAGTTAGAAATCTGAAGAAGTTCTCGGTTCATGCAAAATCGTCCTTTCTACATCGTTAGTAGGCTGCATTCATTGCCTCAGTTCAGGCAATGAGATGTTTCTACACACGTGTGGTTGAAATGTGGATAAGCAGTGTCTATCCGCCGATACCAAAACTCAAAGTGATGTGTATTTTATGGAAACGTAAAGATTGAGTGTAAGGCTCTAGTTAATCGTAAATAAGACAACATTATTTTAACGCCAACAATGATAAACACTTTTTGTATCTTCATTGATCAGCCAAAAAGA
The DNA here is from genome assembly GCF_036934945.1 of Oncorhynchus masou masou. NCBI lineage: Eukaryota > Metazoa > Chordata > Actinopteri > Salmoniformes > Salmonidae > Oncorhynchus > Oncorhynchus masou. The sequence continues at coordinate 72,367,079 of NC_088240.1, forward strand.
CTCGTTTAGACAGAGCTCCCCTATTTTGTGTAAATGCTGAGGTCCAGTTGATGCCCCTGATCGGACAAAGGCGTAAGAAGCAGACTGGCTATCCTTTATTTATGCTTTCAAGTTAAATCTAAATATATTCAGCTAGCTGTCTTTTTCCTTGCATTATATTTAGATTGGTGAGACTTGATACAAGCATTATTTATCATCCAATTACTTCCCAAGACAGACATCCTAATCTGTTTTAACACATTGCTATTTCCTAGAAATTGTGCACTGAGGGCAAAAGGTTTTAGTTCCACAATACTTCTAATCTCAAATAGAATCCAACAGTATTATCCTATATTCTCCCCAATGTATGGCACAATTGAGAATGCCTCAGGCTATGGTAAAGTTGAATACTCCAAATGGTAGTTGGACAAAATATTCAATATCAGTTATCTTAAAAGCTGACCTTCTCGTCCATTTTGTATACCGTTACAATTTAAAGCAAGGTATGTATAGCAACCCTACCTTTCAACGGTCGGTTTATTAAAGAATCAAGATGGTATTGGAGCCCCATCTTGTGACCAATTTATGAACTACCCCACCTCACCTCACCAACCTCTTTCATTGCCTGGGCTGGAGGACAGGAAAGGTGAGTGCCAGGCAAATATGTCAAGACATTTGGTTTATTTTAAAAACTTTGCATTGGTTTGAATCCACCGCTTCAAAATAAGCCACTTTAATGTACAAACATTTAGATTTTACATTTAAAAAAAATAATGGTTTGCTGTATGAATAACAGAGGCTACCCGGAAATACATAATTGCCATTGGAAGTAGTTTCCACAATAGCATATACATAAATGAGATCACCAATCTCACATTTCAGACATTCGAGATGCATAGGAGACATACCAACTAAGAAAATCTGAGTGATGTTCAGAAATTATTTACAAATTAAAATGTTAAAATAAAAAAAATGGAGATCAGTAAATTCTAAACTTCATACGGGCATGGTTCATGTCTAACCATTGCAACCAGGGCCAGTGCCATGTACAGTGTTTCGTAGCCTAGTTTAACCATGTTCCATGAGTAAAATGACATCCCTACTCTGTGGTAATTGAAAACATGTCAGATAGCTGGATGAGTGGCCTGGCAACTGTATTAGGCCATCAGTGTGATTCTCACACACTCCCAGTCAAAAAACACTTGCACATACATACACAAGGGAAACATTGTCTATCTCAGTCCCAGTTTCTTTTTCTCCTTCTGTTTCTTGCGTACAACTTCCATGTTCCTGTCCTTCCACATGCTCTTTCTCAGTTTGATGGGTCTGCTGCCCACATACTTCCCTGTGAAAAAAATAAGAGTTTATGATCAGTTGAGAATTGGACTGGTGCCACCACACAGGTAGGTGTTAGGAAAGGAGAAGTCATTCTCAACACACATAACTGCTCACCATTCATCTCTCTCATGGTGTGGATGTAATCATTAGGGTCCTTGAAGCTGACAAAGCTGTAGCCCTTGGCCGTGCATTTGTCACCTTCCTTAGCTTTCTACCTATGCTTTCTTGCTAAATTATGCAGCTAATCCTGTGTTTGCATGAAAAAAGAAAAATCCATGTTCCCACGAGATATTACTTACTACAGAGCCTCAGAATTAAAAGCTTCAGATCAGGAGTTACTCCTCATTTTAAAATGACATCTTGGGGTTGGACACAAAACTTGTTGGCCATTTCACACATACTATTGCTCACCGTTCATCTCCCTCATGGCGCGGACGTAGTCATTGGGGTCCTTGAAGCTGACAAAGCCGTAGCCCTTGGTCTTGCCAGTGCGTTTGTCCCGCACCACCTTGGCTTTCAGGTAGGAGGGGTAGCGGCTGAATGCCCTTGCCAGGATGTCGTCATTCACCTCATTGCCAAGGTCGCCACAGAAGATTCTGAAATCATCTGGATGGAGGAGGAAAGTCAGATGAGGTGTGATGCTGAGCAAAGAGGGAGGGACAAAAAGGGAATGGGACAGTCGCCTGTTTGTAGTGAAAACAAAAATTATACTATTCTATATACAGGTAAGTAGGTAGCTGCTTTTAGCAATGCTAGTATTTTACACACTAGTGTTGCTGGGAATTAGCTTGCGAAAGAAATACAATTCCACGTACTCTGTTAATTGTCCTTATGGTCCTTATGCAGGGGGGAATTTGAGGAAGAAAAAAAAGCAGGGACTTATTTAACTGATCCACCTTTCGAAATTCTGTCAAACTATACATTCCTTTAGATGTTAATGGAAGATATAATTAAACAGGATTTCAAAATGTGGGTCTGTTGTAGACCCTGCAGTTCCTCAGAGGCCTCATTGCCTGCATCCGTAATGGGTCTGTGGTCAAACGCCCACCCCTCATCACTGTCAAACGCTCTCTAAAACACTTCAGCGAGCAGGCCTTTCTAATCAACCTGGCCCGGGGTATCCTGGAAGGATATTGACCTAATCTCGTCAGTAGAGGATGACTGGTTATTCTTTAAAAGTGCCTTCCTCACCATCTTCAATAAGCATGCCCCATTCAAAACATTTAGAACCAGGAACAGATATAGACCTTGGTTCTCTCCAGACCTGACTGCCCTTGACCAGCACAAAAACATCCTGTGTCGTTCTGCATTAGCATCGAATAAACCCAGTGACATGCAACTTTTCAGGTAAGTTAGGAACCAATATACACAGGCAGTTGAAAAAGCTAGCCTTAGCTTTCCTAAGCAGAAATTTTCATCCTGTAGCACAAACTCAAAAAAGTTCTGGGACACTAAAGTCCATGGAGAATAAGAGCACCTCCTCCTAGCTGCCCACTGCACTGAGGCTAGGAAACACTGTCACCACCGATCAAAACACTATAATTGAGAATTTCAATAAGCATTTTCCCACCTGGCTACCCCTAACCCGATCAAAAGACCTGCATGCCCCACAGCAACTTGCCCAAGCCTCCCCCATTTCTCCTTCACACAAATCCAGATAGCTGATGTTCTGAAAGAGCTGCAAAACCTGGACCCCTACAACTCAGCCGGGCTAGACAATCTGGACCCTCTCTTTCTAAAATTATCTGCCGAAATTGTTGCAACCCCTATTACTAGCCTGTTCAACCGCTCTTTCGTATCGTCTGAGATCCCCAAAGATTGGAAAGCTGCCTCGATCATCCCCCTCTTCAAAGGGGGAGACACTAGACCCAAACTGCTATGGACGTATATCCTACCCTGCCTTTCTAAGGTCTTCGAAAGCCAAGTTAACAGATTACCGACCATTTCGAATCCCACCGTACCTTCTCCGCTATGCCATCTGGTTTCAGGGCTGGTCATGAATACGGTGCAGCCGTATTCATCGACCTGGCCAAGGCTTTCGACTGTCAATTACCACATCCTCATCGGCAGACTAAACAGCCTTGGTTTCTGAAATGATTTTCCCCTCACCTGGTTCACCAACTACTTCTCTGATAGAGTTCAGTGTGTCAAATCGGGGGGCCTGTTGTCCAGACCTCTGGCAGTCTCTATGGGGGTGCCACAGGGTTCAATTCTCGGGCCGACTCTCTTCTCTGTATACATCAATGATGTGGCTCTTGCTGCTGGTGATTCTCTGTTCCACCTCTACGCAGACGATACCATTCTGTATACCTCTGGCCCTTCTTTGGACACCGTGTTAACTAACCTCAATGCCATACAACTCTCCTTCCGTAGCCTCCAACTGCTCTTAAATACAAGTCAAACTAAATGCATCCTCTTCAAACGATCGCTGCCCGAACCTGCCTGCCTGTCCAGCATCACTACTCTGGACGGTTCTGACTTAGAATATGTGGACAACTACAAATACCTAGGTGTCTGGTTAGACTGTAAAATCTCCTTCCAGACTCACATTAAGCATCGCCAATTGAAAATTAAATCTAGAATCTGCTTCCTATTTCGCAAAAAAGCATCCTTCACTCATGCTGCCAAAAATACCCTCGTAAAACTGACCATCCTACCGATCCTCGACTTCTGTGATGTCATTTACAAAATAGCCTCCAACACTCTACTCAACAAATTGGATGCAGTCTATCACAGTGCCATCCGTTTTGTCACCAAAGCCTCATATACTACCCACCACTGCGACCTATACATTCTCGTTGGCTGGCCCTCGCTTCATACTCGCCGCCAAACCCATTGGCTCCACGTCATCTACAAGTCTCTGCTAAGTAAAGCCCCGCCTTATCTCAGCTCACTGGTCACCATAGCAGCACCCACCAGTGGCACGCGCTCCAACAGGTATATCTCACTGGTCATCCCCAAAGCCAATTCCTCCTTTGCCACCTTTCCTTTCAGTTCTCTGCTGCCAATGACTGGAACGAACTGCAAAAATCACTGAAGCTGGAGACTCATATCTCCCTCACTAGCTTTAAGCACCAGCTGTCAGAGCAGCTCACAGATAACTGCACCTATGGACAATTGACAGAGTAAGTTGAAATTGAAATTGATTGAACTTCTGGAATTCGGCGGGCTATTCAGTTTTTTTGCACGCTACTTCCCAGCAACGCTAGTGTGTAAATACTAGAGTTGCTAAAAAAGAAATTGAACTAGGAATTAATCATCTCAGTGTAATCTGAAATCATTAGCTATCTTACCCGAGTCCCACTCCAGTAGACTCTGGTCCTCCCAGCTGGTGCCTGCGGCTGTACGGATACACTTCTTCGCCTTCTCTTGCTTACCCTTCTTCTTCTCTTCTGTTGTGCTATCCACTGACTGCAGAGAAACACAAGATTCTAGAGTCAGACATATTCTAGAGATTGCTGCAATACTGGCCCTTTGTAAGGTTTGGGTCAAGTCTATACCAACTAAATTGTACAAGCATTTTGAATGCAGAAAAGTTTAAACCCTTTAACTAGGGCCAGGGCTGAAAAACAAGGCAGAGTGTTCTGTACCTCAGTGTGGACGGGCTCGGGCTCTGGCATGCTGGGTCCGATAACGTTGTCATCTGCGGCGGCCAGGCTGGCCTCCTTCTTAGCCTCCAGCAGTCCGGCGGCCATCACCGCTGCCTGCTGTTCTGCTACAGACGCTGCCAGCTCCTCCTGATGAAGTCAGAGGGAGAACAGAGAGAGAAAAAAACAAATCAGAGATATGATGATAGATGAGATTCAGTGCGAATTTGCAGCAAACAGCAGCAGACTTGGAAAGTATGTAGAATGCAAATTTTAAGTAGTCGCTGAATTTATTTTGAATGCAAAGGGCATTCAACTAAAAAGAGTAGAAGTGAGTGTGCTTACCATGCGAGCCTTTCTCTGGGCATGGATGTCTGGTATCTTGGGTCCGGAGGGAGCCGTGTAGACAGTGGGGGCCGCAGAGATGATGGAGGGGGTGAGCTTGGGAGGGGCCTGGGTCACAGACCTTGAGGGTGCAGACACCATGGAGTGTCCCATGGGTGTACCATGTGTCGATCCCACCTGTAGATGGTAAGATATGGTAACAACATATAGAGAAATGGAGATAATGAAGCACAACAGAACGGGGTAAGATTGACCAAGCTTGTTCACATTCCTAATTGAAGACACAGTTAACGCTGAATTTCCTTAAAGGCCTTCCCACACTGTACGTTGGATTCAGTCTTCTCCGATTATTACATGTCACACTGTGCGATCTTACCGAATTTAAATCTTTATCAACCTGGCTAGATTGTACGATTTGCTTCAATACTGACGACACGTTCTGTGATTGGCTTGCGAGCCTACGTCAGCCGATGTATGCTATGTCAACTGCAGCAGTGTATTTGATCTGCACCTGAGCCAGCACAAGCCTCCCTCTGCTTATGAGTGAGTGAAGTGAGTTCGGAAAAACTGAAGGTATGCATCTTAGAAATAGTTTTATATACAAACTTGATATGTCTGTGATAAAATAATGTAAATGTTGAAAGATAATGATAAAATAATTCCACTCTGAAACCTTATAACTGTATGAAATTGATTAGAATCATAAAATTCTAATCTGATGATGTGTGTAGTTTTAGTCAGAATTAGATTAAACAATGTATCTGTATAGTGGAAAAACACAGACTGTCTGAGCAAGGCGTAGCTTAGGATTTGAACTTGTATGTGCGTGCCGAAGAAAAAAAACGTGAACAGTTCAACTGTGTTTGGACCGACCTGGCTAGGCCTCTGAGGAATTTATGATGGCATAGGGAGTACTTCTCAAGGTTTCCCTAATCTCGGGGGAATGGAACTGTCGGCTGGGTAGTGATACACAGCGGTGAGAACTATAGAGAAAGTTAAAACTCACCTACTGTTTGTATGGAAGTATGTGCGTAGGATACCTACTGTTTGTATGGAAGTATGTGCGTGGGATACCTACTGTTTGTATGGAAGTATGAGCGTGGGATACCTACTGTTTGTATGGAAGTATGAGCGTGGGATACCTACTGTTTGTATGGAAGTATGTGCGTGGGATACCTACTGTTTGTATGGAAGTATGTGCGTGGGATACCTACTGTTTGTATGGAAGTATGTGCGTGGGATACCTACTGTTTGTATGGAAGTATGTGCGTGGGATACCTACTGTTTGTATGGAAGTATGTGCGTGGGATACCTACTGTTTGTATGGAAGTATGTGCGTGGGATACCTACTGTTTGTATGGAAGTATGTGCGTGGGATACCTACTGTTTGTATGGAAGTATGTGCGTGGGATACCTACTGTTTGTATGGAAGTATGTGCGTGGGATACCTACTGTTTGTATGGAAGTATGTGCGTGGGATACCTACTGTTTGTATGGAAGTATGTGCGTGGGATACCTACTGTTTGTATGGAAGTATGTGCGTGGGATACCTACTGTTTGTATGGAAGTATGTGCGTGGGATACCTACTGTTTGTATGGAAGTATGTGCGTGGGATACCTACTGTTTGAATGGAAGTATGTGCGTGGGATACCTACTGTTTGTATGGAAGTATGTGCGTGGGATACCTACTGTTTGTATGGAAGTATGTGCGTGGGATACCTACTGTTTGTATGGAAGTATGTGCGTGGGATACCTACTGTTTGTATGGAAGTATGTGCGTGGGATACCTACTGTTTGTATGGAAGTATGTGCGTGGGATACCTACTGTTTGTATGGAAGTATGTGCGTGGGATACCTACTGTTTGTATGGAAGTATGAGCGTGGGATACCTACTGTTTGTATGGAAGTATGTGCGTGGGATACCTACTGTTTGTATGGAAGTATGTGCGTGGGATACCTACTGTTTGTATGGAAGTCTGTGCGTAGGATACCTACTGTTTGTATGGAAGTCTGTGCGCAGCTATAAAGTGGATGTCTTTGTATAATAGACTTTTGAACGTTCTCTGAATAAACTGTACTGTCTTTGACTAATTATTATTAAACCCATGGTCTTACAGATCTCGGGGATAGGTTAGAGCTATTGATTGTCAGTTATTATCTTTGGGATTGAAAATTCTTGTGAAAACTCAGAATCAAACACGCTTCCCAAAAATAACATGGCCGCTGTGGTTTATTTTGATTGCCGATTGTGCATTTATCAAAATCCAATTAAGGTAGCCCGATTTCAGATGTCAACATTTTCAGATGTAGCCTAAACAAGATTAGGGAAATTGTTCTTCTTGCAAAGCATTTAAATATTTAAATCAAACTATTACATGGACAGTGAAGCATGTTTTCTTCTTTTGGTTCTAAAATCCAAAAGTTTGGATTTGAAATCGAACAATGACTATGGAGGTTCAAGTGCAGACTGCCAGCTTAAATTTGAGGTTATTGGGTGAACAATTGAGAAATTACCACTTTTTGTACATAGTCCCCCCATTTCAGGGGGGCAGAAGTCTTGGGACAAATTCACTTGCGTGTTAAAGTATCAAAAGTTACGTATTTGTTCCCATATTCAAATCACGCAATGACTATATCAAGCTTCTGACTAAAATTTGTTGGATGCATTTGGTCTTTGTTTTGGTTGTTTCAGATTAGGTTGTGCCCAATAAACATGTATGGTAAATATGTAGTGTGTCATTTTAGAGTCACGTTTATTATAAATAAGAATAGAATGTTTCTACATACTTTAATGTGGATGCTACCATGATTACGAATCATCCTGAATGAATCGTGAATAATGATGAGTGAGAAAGTTAGACGCACAAATACCATACTTCCAAGACGAACCTCTCACCTTTACAATAACGGGAGGTTAGCATTTCTAACTCACTTCTTATTCACAATTCAGGACTTTCTGTAATCATGGTAGCATCCACATTCATGGGCACTCACTGTATATTAATCTGACTATTCACAATAATCCTACTGTTGTGTGCATACTCAGTGCCGGCCGTGTTCCTATTGGTAAGTCACCGGGATCGGCTCGTGACACCAGCCACACACACTACACGATAAAGGCTCAACATTTCTGACACTGCCAGAACTTTGTCTGAGCCTATGACTGCATGTAGTGGTACTCAAAATCGGCAGACCTAGACCATGTCACACTGAACGAGCTAAGAAAATCGTCTACGACTTAAGAATTTTCCAACAATTTGGAAATGTGGTCTGGGAGGGCCAAATCGTGGCATAAGATGGATAAAATCGTATAGTCTGTGTGGGCCTTTAGGGAGAACATTGATATTCATTGTCCTAAAAGCCTCGGAGGAAGAAAAAGGCACTGTAGCAACTAACCGGGGGTCCTCCTGAGCTCATATGCCCCATTGGGTCCATGGGATGCTGAGGGGGTCCTTGCATGGGGGGTGCCATCATCATGGGCGGGGGAGGAGGAGGGCGTGGCAGTGGGGGAGCCATCATACCTTGTGGAGGGGGACCACGCATCATAGGCATCCTTGGACCCCCTGACAGAGAGATTTGAAATTAGCTTCCTAATACATTGTTTTTAATTTGAAGACTAAATTGTCGTAGAGATTTGATCCTATTTCTTATTTCATTTAGCTAGCACTGAGGTGAAGTCAACAACAGTAGAGATAGATTACCTGGTCTCTGCAGGATGTGCGGCATAAACGCTGGTCTCATCATTGGCGGTGGCCTGACACCTGGGGTTATAGCTGAAGAGCAGAAAAAAAAGAACAGCATAAACTGAAGAGACCTGTAGACGTGGTGGTTTAAATGATCAACATTGTTTTTGGGTAAAATAGGTATTTTAAGTATGTCTAGTAATGTACTGTGTGGTCCTCTGTAGCTCAGTTGGTAGAGCAAGGTGCTGGCAATGCCAGGATCGTGGGTTTGATTCCCGGGACCACCCATAATGAAAAATGTATTCACGCATGACTAAGTCGCTTTGGATAAATGCGTCTGCTAAATGGCATATACAGTGCATTCTGAAAGTATTCAGACTTTTTACACATTTTGTTACGTTACAGCCTTATTCTAAAATGGATTAAAAATAAATCCTCAATCTACACACAATACCCCATAATGACAAAGGAAAAACAGGTTACACATTTTTTGCAAATGTATATAAAAATATAAAAACTGAAATATCACATTTACATAAGTATTCAGACCGTTCACTCAGTACTTTGTTGAAGGATCGTAGTCCTGTTGGAAGGTGAACCTTCACCCCAGTCTGAAGTCCTAAGCTCTTTGGAGCAGGTTTTCATCAAGGATCTCTACTTTGCGCCATTCATCTTTCCTCAATGGTCTCCCAGTCCCTGCCGCTGAAAAGCATACCCACAACATGATGCTGCTACCACCATGCTTCTCCGTAGGGATTTTGCCAGGTTTCCTCCAGAAGTGATGCTGAACAAGGCACTTAACCCACTGTTCCTAGGTCGTCATTGAAAATAAGAATTTGTTCTTAACTGACTTGCCTAGTTAAATAAAGGTACAAAATAAAAAAAGTCAGGCCAAAGAGTTCAGTCTCGGTTTTATCAGACCAGATAATCTTGTTTCTCATGGTTTGAGTCTTTAGGTGGCTTTTGGCAAACTCCAAGTGGGCTATCATGTGCCTTTTACTTCCATCTGGCCACTTTACCATAAAGGCCTGATGGGTGGAATGCTGCAAAGATGTTTATCCTTCTGGAAGGTTCTCCCATCTCCATAGAGGAACTGGAGCTCTGTCAGAGTGACCATCGGGTTCTTTGTCACCTCCCTGACCAAGGCCCTTCTCCCCCGATTTAAGAATGATGGAGGACACTGTGTTCTTGGACCTTCAATGCCGCAGAAATGTTTTCGTACACTTCCCCAGACATGTTCCGTGACACAATCCTGTCTCAGAGCTCTACGGACAATTCCATCAACCTCACGGCTTGGTTTTTGCTCTGACATGCACTGTCAACTGTGGGACCTTATATAGACAAGTGTGTGCCTTTCCAAATCATGTCCAATCAATTGAATTTACCACAGGTGAACTCCAATAAAGTTGTAGAAACATCAAGGACGATCAATGGAAACAGGATGCACCTGAGCTAAATTTCGAGTCTCATAGCAAAGGGTCTGAATGTTTAAGTAAATAAGGTACCAGATTTTTTTCCTACTTAAATTTGCTAAACTTACAAACCTGTTTTCATTTTGTCATTATGGGGTATTGTGTGTATATTGATGAGGGGCAAAAAGTATTAAAGCAATTTTAGAATAGGGCTGTAACAAAATTTGGAAAAAGGGAAGGGGTCTGAATACATTCCGAATGCAAAGTATATTATGTTAATAAACGTGAATCAAACCATGTCACCTGGGCCTACAAATGCAGGGGGTGGAGGTCCCACGAAAGTGGCAGCCCTTGCATCCAAGGTTTGCTGGACCTGAGAGAGAAAGGGGATTTGAAGGAGTTGGATGCATCCGGCTAACACCACATTCTGTTTGCTTTTAGCAGAAGATAGAATGAACGAACTGAAACCTACGATTGAACATTTATATAGGAAAGATCAATCTATCTTTCCTCAAGATCTCTGTACCTGTCGGTAGGTGTTGGTGCCGATGATGGGCCGGATCATAGGAACAGCCATAGGAACACCCATAGGGAGCACCTCCATCACTACAGGGTCTCCTGCAGTCATTGCCACTTGACCCCCCAGGACCTCCTGCTCAAACCTGGATCAGAACCAACACAAGAGTTACCAATAGATGACGATTGTCATGAGCTATTGTTTGCCTGTCCTGACAGAGAAGAAAGACAATTTCGTAGGGGTTGTTTTGGCATAGTTACACGTCATTGCAATCTTATTGAAGGTAACCGAAGTGTCATGCCTGAACTCTTGTACTCACAGAGCCATTTCAGCCTCCATCTCCTTCAACCGCTCCTCTCCGGATTTCATCGCCATACTTACTGCAAAGACAAACGTTTTGTTGGTAGTCCATTATTTGGTGTTAAACACATCTGGAGAGCTACTGAAAATATGTACAGTCATCGTTTGGCTAACACCACAGGCATTGATAGTTGGCTTGTTTACGTTATAACTACTGTATTGGCTAGTAACGTGAACTGTTTGCTAATAGTTATCGCTAGTTGTCTGGCTAACGTTAACCAGGATGTCACAATTTAAAATTCAGCAAGTTAGTACAGAACGTATACGTACAAAACGTTATTACCCTAAATCGTGACGTTCCAAAACTCTTGAATCTTAACTAGCTATTTAAATAAAGCATTAATTGTTGTATTTGTCTGTCCCTACAAACCGAGGCCAACGTTGTCCAAAATAGCTAGTCGCATTATTATGACGTGAGTGTCTTGGTTGCGTTACATTCCGACGGTGTGGTTGGGTCTGTTCCAGGGTGTCTGATCTTCTTCGTGTGGTTTTCCGGCAGACAAGACACTGTTGAATAGTTGCCTTTCACAGTTCGGAAAGTGCATTGCACATTTGTTCACAAAAAAAGGGAAATTGCACCACCATCTAACCCTATTTATAAACTGGGTGGTTCGAGCCCTGAATGCTGATTGACTGACAGCCGTGTTATATCAGACCGTATACCACGGGTATGACAAAACATTTTTACTGCTCTAATTATGTTAGTAACCAGTTTAAAATAGCGATAAGGCACCTCAGGGGTTTGTGGTATATGGCCATATCCAAGAACATCCCTTAGCTGTGGTATATTGGCCAAATACCACAGCCCCTCGTGCCTTATTGCTTAAATATATACCACTATCCTCAACGCACCCCACCACCACTCCCCACTACTTTGGCCCTCACAGATCCTACACCATGCCATTGGCCAGGGAGCCTGTGTCCTGTAGTTCTTCTGCAGTTCTTCTGCAGTAAAACTACTCTGCTAGTCCGAGAACTGTTCAAGTCATTCTGTACAGGCCTACTACTCACAGGGATCCTCTCACTCATGCTTTGTCCACCATCCTCTACTTTACTCACTGCCTCAGCATAATGCTTTCTGCACTGCTCTTGTAACAGTATAGCTTCCATCCCTCTCCTCCCCCCCCGAACCAGGGATCCTCTCACTCATGCTTTGTCCACCATCCTCTACTTTACTCACTGCCTCAGCATAATGCTTTCTGCACTGCTCTTGTAACAGTATAGCTTCCATCCCTCTCCCCCCCCCCCCGAACCAGGGATCCTCTGCACACATAGAAAACCGCCACCCTCAAAGCATCGTTACCCATCGCTCCACAAAAACCACGGCCCTTGCAGAGCAAGAGGAACAACTACTTCAAGGTCTCAGAGCGAGTGACGTCACCAATTGAATCGCTATTAGCGCGCACCCCGCTAACCATTTCATATCGGTTACACTCACCCCCCTTTTCCACAGCAACCAGTGATCCGGGTCACGGCCCCAATGTAACAGTATAGCTTCCATCCCTCTCCCCTACCTGAGCTCGAACCAGGGACCTTTTGCACACAGACAACAGCCACTCCACAAAAGTGATGGATTGTTCCCCTTGCTACTTCAAGGTCTCAGAGCGAGTGACGTCACCAATTGAAACGCCATTAGCGCTCCTTTCAGCAGAGCTTTGTTCCGGAGAGCAAAGTAGGTCACAGCTCTCATCCCGAGTGGCGAAGCGCGCAGGGCCCTCTCCCTCTGGGCAGCAGACACACACAAAAATCAACACAAGTCCACTTCTGGATATTTTGACTTCTTCACCCAGCCAGATACCACAAACTGATCGGCCTAAAGGCATAGATCCACTTTCTAAATTAATCATACTCCCACTGGGCCAGAGTCATCTTAGGCATTTTCCTGATCATTGGGGTGAGTCTCAAAAGCGTTCACCTAACGGTGCAGGTTCTTCCTCTTCACTTCTGTCAGGTTCAATTCAACTGCTCACAGTTTCAGGAGTGTAACATGTAATTATCTCTCCTGTACTTGAGTCAAAGGAGAAAGTACTCGGCTTGTATTTAGCTCGTCTTGGGTTTGAACCTCACCCCCTTCTTTCTGCCTCACGTCATCTCGCTCTTTTTTCTGCCTCGTGTCATCTCGCCATCCTCCATCTTCCCGCAAGTCCACTAGCTAGCTTGCTCCAACTCCAACTCAAGCTGTCCATGTCTAGACACAACTTTTTCCAGGGGATCTGATAATCACACAGAAAGCTGTCAAGTTCAAGATGTATTGATATCCACATGGCAATCAATGAAACATCAAACTGAAATACATGTTGCGGGTGTATACATAAACTAGCATTGCTCCCTATTGTATTGGGTTGCACAAAAAACAGTCCTTGGGAAGCCAGAAGTTAAATACATTCCTATACAGGCTCCGGGGCCTGTGTGGATGGAGCATTCATCGCCACGATTCCTTCTGTAAAATCCCTGAGTCCCACAAAACGTTCAGCCACACTCACAACAATGCCTATTTCCTCAGATTTCCTCTCCATTTGTGCAGTTGTGCAGTTGATGATAACCAATGCAATCAACATTACTACGTCCATCTTCTTTAACATGCAACATGTCAGGGTCCCTCTATTGACAAGGAATATTTTCTGGTGCCAGTACTCCTACTACCATTATTTCTTCAACATCACTCCTTTCTTATACTTTTCTCACCACCTCCGGATAGGAGACATGCTGCACAGCCCTTATTCTTGCCACCTCTGTCTCCTTCACACTAGTCTGGGTTGCCATTTGATTAATTGTTCAGGGGTCTTATGGCAAGAAGCTGTTAAGGAGCCTTTTGGTACTAGACTTGGTGCTCCCTGACAATTTCTTGGCCCTTCTTCTGTCACCGCTTAGTATATAGGTCCTGGATGTCAGGAAGCTTGGTCCCAGTAATGTACTGGGCCGCACGCACTACCCTCTGTAGCGCCTTATGATCAGATGCCAAGCAGTTACCATACCAGGCGGTGATAAAACCTCTAAGGATGATCTCGATGGTGCAGCTGTATAACTTTCTGAGGATCTGGGGACCCTTGCTGAATGTCAGTCTCCTGAGGGGGAAAGGTTTTGTCGTGCCCTCCTCACAACTGTGCTGGTGTGTTTTGACGATGATAATTAGTTGGTAATGTGGACACCAAGGAACTTAAAACTCTCGACTTGCTCCACTTCAGCCTCATCGATTATAATAGGGGCCTGTTCGGCCCTCCTTTTCCTATAGTCCATGATCAGCCCCTTTGTCTCGCTCACATCAAGGGAGAGGTTGATGTCCTGGCACCACGCTGCCAGTGCTCTGACCTCCTCCCTATTGGCGGTCTCATCGTTGTCGGTGATCAGGCCTACCACTATTGTGTCATCAGCAAACTTATTGATGGTGTTGGAGTCGTGCTTGGCCACGCAGTTGTGAGCGAACAGGGAGTACAGGAGGGGCCTAATCACGCACCCCTGGGTGGCCCCAGTGTTGACGATCAGCGTGGCATATGTGTTGTTGCCTACCCTTACCACCTGGTGGCAGCCCGTCAGGAAGTCCAGGAACCAGTTGCAGAGGGAGGTGTTTAGTCCCAGGGTCCTTAGCTTCGTGAGCTGTAGTCAATGAACAGGTTTCACACATAGGTGTTCCTTTAGTCCAGGTGGGAAAGGGCAGTGTGGAGTGCGATTTGAGTACACGTCCTGGTAATCCGTCTGGCCCCGCTGCTTTGTGAATGTTTACCTGTTTAAAAGGTCTTGCTCACATCGGCTACGGAGAGCATGATCACACATTTGTCCGGAACAGCTGGTGCTCTTATGCATGCTTCAGAGTTGCTTGCCTCTTAGAGAGCATAAAAGGCATTTAGCTCATCTGATAGGCTTTCGTTACTGGGCAGCTTGGTTTCCCTTTGTAGTCGATAATATTTTCCAAGCCCTGCCACATCCAACGAGCATCAGAGCTGGTATAGTAGGATTCAATCTTAGTCCTGTATTGACACTTCGGCAAGAATCTGCACAGATCTGGGGAAGGGTAGGTAAAATATTTTGCAGCATTGAATGTCCCCAAGAAGATAGTGGCCTCCATCATTCTTAAATGGAAGAAGTTTGGAACCACCAACAATTAACCTAGAGCGGGCTGCCAGGCCAAACTGAGCAATTTGGGGAGACGAGCCTTGGTCAGGGAGGTGACCAAGAACCCGTTGGTCACTCTAACAGAGCTCCTCTGTGGAAATTGGAGAACTTTCCAGAAGAACAACCATCTCTGCAGCACTCCATCAATCAGGCTTTATGGTAGTGGCCAGACGGAAGCCACTCCTTAGTAAAATGCACAACAGCCCGCTTGGAGTTTGCCAGAAGGCACCTAAAGGACTCTCATACCATGAGAAACTAGATTCTCTGGTTTGATTAAACCAAGATTGAACGCTTTGGCCTGAATGGCAAGCGTCACGTCTGGAGGAAACCTGGCACCATCCGTACGATGAAGCATGGTGGTGGCAGCATCATGATGTGGGGATGATTTTCAACAGCAGGGACTGGGAGACTAATCAGGATTGAGGGAAACATGAACGGAGCAAAGTACACAGAGATTCATGATGAAAATCTGCTCCAGAGCACTCAGGACCTCAGACTGGGTCGAAGGTTCACCTTCCAACAGGACAATAACCCTAAGCACACAGCCAAGACAACGCAGGAGTGGCTTCGGGACAAGTTTCTGAATGTCCTTGAGTGTCCCAGACAGTGGTGGAACTAGAATTTTATACATGGGGTGGCCAGGGGTTGGCTAAGGCTAATTCAGGGGGTCCATAGACCATGACAGAAAATGTGTGTGTAACCCTAACCTGGAATCTAAGTAGCATGAATGAATCCTATGATTGCTGAAGTGATAATTCACTTAACCCGGAGTTCTTCAATGTGGCAGATAGTAACCCTTTAGGACCAGACTTCGCTAGAATTCTTTAACATACTTTGAATAGTCAGTGTCTCTAACTTGAAACTGCAGCTCAATTTCTTTCTCTCTCTCTCACACGCACACACACACACACACACACACACACACACACACACACACACACACACACACACACACACACACACACACACACACCGGAGAGACTTGGGTCACTTTGTTTTCATGAATATATACTCTGGGTCTATAAGTGTTGAACATCAAAATATTTTCAGAAAATAAAGCTAAAGCACCAAGGAAATAAGATAGCATTTGTGTGTTACGTAAATTGCATAGTTTATTTACCGAAAAGTACATTTACAAAAAACACTGCAATTTGACATACCAGGTATCAATCAGAAATGGACTTAAAAATAAAATAAATAATTTTTTTGGTGCCCATGAATACTATAAACTTACAATATCATATTTAGGCTCATATATATTATGTTAACTAATAGCAAAGAAATGTTTTGGTTTTTGGTTTTGGTTTTAAAGCTGAGAATCTTCTCTTACAAGAAGCACCGCTGACTGGTGTAACAACAGAAATCTTACAAAGTCGAAATAGTTCATGGAAGACCTCTTTATAAGGTTCTAGAAACACAACAAAGTCAAGAAGAGTAGACGGTCTGTCCCTTACACTTTTCTCTATCCTATTAAGAAGCCGCGTGGTTTGATGAACCTCATGTTTGAGGTCCTCTAAATCTGACTCAAAGGTCTGAGCAAAGGCAAACAGAGGCTCCTCATTCAAGAATGTTGTATTCTTTGGGTTGAGAGACTGGACCCCTTGCATTATCTCGCAATTCTTCTTTGAAAAACTCCTCTGCACTTCAGCTGTGAGACTGTCAAGCATGAAGCACCTGATAAAAGATAGCTCTTTGGATGCTCTCACTACCACTGGTCACTATTTTTCTGTCCGACATTGCTCATCATCAATGAGTCGTGAAATTTCAAGCTCTTTTTAGGCTCTTTTACACACTGTTTGTACACTTATTTTGCAGTGCTCTGCAATCTCTTCAACCTCGTTCCATAGTTCTTCAAAGTAATCCTCACTTATGTAGTCCTGTAATGTGTCTGTATGGGCACCTACTAGGTCCACAGCCCTTACTAGGTCAAGAAAGCTTGATTGGAGCATGTCAGAAAGACATTTGGCATCACCAAGCACTTTACAAAAGGTCATCAAAAGTCCTATGAAATGTAAATCTGAGAAAGAAGGCCCCTTGCCTCCACTGATCTATCACCACTATTTTAAAGTGTGTTATCCTGTAACACTCTCAGAACTGCTGGAAGCCTGTCCTTCAGATTACAGCATGTTAAAGTCAGAGGTTTGCATACACTTAGGTTGGAGTCATTAAAACTAGTGTTAAACTATAGTTTTGGCAAGTCGGTTAGGACTTTGTGCATAACACAAGCAATTTTTCCAACAATTGTTTACAGACAGATTATTTCACTGCATCACAATTCCAGTGGGTCAGAAGTTTACATACACAAAGTTGACTGTGCCTTTAAATAGCTTGGAAAATTCCCGAAAATTATGTCATGGCTTTAGAAGCTTCTGTTAGGCTAATTGACATAATTTGAGTCAATTGGAGGTGTACCTGTGGATGTATTTCAAGGCCTACCTTCAAACTCACTTCCTCTTTGCTTGACATCATGGGAAAATCCAAAGAAATCAGCCAAGACCTCTGAAAAGAAATTGGAGACCTCCACAAGTCTGGTTCATCCTTGGGAGCAATTTCCAAACACCTGAAGGTACCACGTTCATCTGTAAAAACAATAGTATGCAAGTATAAACACCATGGGACCACGCAACCGTCATACCGTTCAGGAAGGAGACGCGTTCTGTTTCCTAGAGATGAACGTACTTTGGTGTGAAAGTGCAAATCAATCCCAGAACAACAGCAAAGGACCTTGTGAAGATGCTGGAGGAAACCGGTATAAAAGTATCTATATCCACAGTAAAACGAGTCATATATCAGCAAGGAAGAAGCCACTGCTCCAAAACTGCCATAAAAAAGCCAGACTACGATTTGCAACAGCACATCGGAACAAAGATCATACTTTTTGGAGAAATTCCCTCTGGTCTGATGAAACAAAAATAGAACTGTTTGGCCATAATGACCATCGTTATGTTTGGAGGGAAAAGGGGGATGCTTGCAACCTGAAGAACACCATCCCAACCGTGAAGCACGGGGGTGGGAGCATCATGTTGTGGGGGTGCTTTGCTGCAGGAGGGACTGGTGCACTTCACAAAATAGATGGCATCATGAGGAAAGGAAAATTATGCGGATATATTGAAGCAACATCTCAAGACATCAGTCAGGAAGATAAAGCTTGGTTGCAAATGGGTCTTCCGAATGGACAATGACCCCAAGCATACTTCCAAAGTTGTGGGAAAATGGCTTAAGGACAACAAAGTCAAGGTATTGGAGTGGCCATCACAAAGCCCTGACCTCAATGTTATAGAAAATGTGTGCCTAGAACTGAAACGGTTTGTGCGAGCAAGGAGGCCTACAAATCTGACTCAGTTACACCAGCTCCGTTAGGAGGAATGGGCCAAAATTAAACAACTTATTGTGAGAAGCTTGTGGAAGGCTACCCAAAATGTTTGACCCAAGTTAAACAATTTAAAGGCAATGCTACCAAATACTAATTGAGTGTATGTAAATGTCTGACACACTGGGAATGTGATGAAAGAAATAAAAGCGGAAATAAATCACTCTACTATTATTCTGACATTTCACATTATTAAAATAAAGTGGTGATCCTAACTTAGCCAAAACAGGGAATTTTTACCAGGATTAAATTAAGGAAGTGTGAAAAACTGAGTTGAAATGTTTTTGGCTAAGGTGTATGTAAACTTCCGACTTCAACTGTATCTGCGTGCCCACCTTACATCCGTAAGTCTCTGTTGTTCCTTGGGCTGCTGCTGTTGATACAGCTCTTTCTGAACTGCAAGCTACTCAAGATGAACGTACGAACCAGATACCAAGTTATAAAGCTTCTGCAGTAGAGTAAAGTTAACTGCCTCAGGCACTGATTTTACAGCATCGACAAGAACCAAATTCAAACAGTGTGCATTACTGTGCACATAAAATGCAAATCTTGTACTGTTTTTAATCCGTGCATACACACCAGAATGCTTTCCACTCATGACAGATGCACCGTCATAGCCTTGCCCCACAAGATTCTTTCTGTAGTCCAGACCATGTCTTTCAAGGCATTCAATTATCATTTTTGTGAGACCTGCTGCATCTCAGCTTCAGCTGACTGAAAGTGTAAAAGCTTTCGTGGATGTCCCCGCTGTAATAGTATCTCACACCTAAAGACATTGGTTTCATCAATTTAAAGTGAGGCTTAATCTGACAAAATCATCTATTACAAGCAGAAGCTAACCTTAAATTCTGAACTGGGCATGTTACTGACTGCCTGAAAGATGCTCTGACCTTCGGGTGGTAGACTGGGTCCTTGTGAAGTCTGACCACACTGACTCTGACAAGCGTCATGTAGGTAGCTGCTCTGGAGTCCGGTGGTGATGCAAGGCCTGGGGTCCTTTTGCACCTGATCTGCCTGTTTGTGCTTCTTTAAAAAGAAGTCTGATATCTCTCCCTTTCTTTTCATGTTTAATTGACCCTATGCAAAAATAAGACTATGTCTATGCATCCAATTACCCTAATTTTAGTCCAATATCAATCTTAATTACAAATCCCCATTATCATAACTGTACCTTAAAATCAACTACAAGTTACTAGTTAGATCATAGCTAGCCCTACTCTGCAGTAAGTAACTTAGCTAGCTATTATTTCTTACACCGTTACGATAGCAAACAGGCGATCTTGAAATTGTGGTAATCTTTTGAGTAACATTAACAGATTGATAATAACAATTGTTCGTTTTGAGTTCAAGTACGAAAATCTAACTGAGTTAATGGATTCCAAATTTCTGAATGTTCACTTGCTGAACACTGACAGCTGTAGCCTACTAGTTACCCCACATTAGCTAAACATTCATATACTGTAACTTACGACACTGCACTGTATATTTGTGTATTACTCGGACAGATGTAAACAATGTGAGGCTAAATTGGGAACCGATCTCTCTTATCTGATTAACTGTCTGTTAATGGAGCCAATGGTCTAACATTTAACTTACATAGCAACTCAACTTTCGTAAAAGTTGATCAGGAAACCTAAACCCGATACTAAACCTTAAAACTTACTTGAAATATGATGCTTTCGCCAATTGCGAAAAGAGCTTGTGGAGCTCCAACGTTAATATTCTCTCTTCCTCGTCCTCAATTTGAAAAATGCGCCGCCGAACGTCAAAATAAATCCTTCTTTCAAAAAGAGGTGAAATGAGATGTCAATCAGCATCATACTGCCAGTAGTGAATGAAATTTTGGGGTGGCACCCGGACACCCCTCAGGCTCCGCCCCTGGTCCCAGCCAGAACCAGGACTTGAAGCCGATCAAACATCTCTGGAGAGACTTAAATAGCTGAAAATAGCTGTGCAGCCACACTCCCCATAGAACTTGACAGAGCTTGAGAGGATCGACAGAGAAGAATGGGAGAAATTCCCCAAATACAGGTGTGCCAACCTTGTAGCATCAGAGTTTTATACAATTAATGTGCAATAATTTCTAATCCTGTTTTTGCTTTGTCATTGTGGGCTATTGTTTGTAGATTGATGAGAGAATGTAATCAATTGTACAAATAAGGCTGTAACGTAACAAAATTTGGAAAAAGTCAAAGGGTCTGAATACTTTCCAAATGCACTGTATATTGATTGATAAGTCACTTTGTACAAAATATTTTTTAAATCATAGACATTCTGGAATGGTATGTTGAGACTAATACAGTCAGGATAGTATAACGTATCCTATCATGCCTAAGACTTAAGACATTTAGCAAATTGTTCCAATACATTAGATTAATCAAGAGTCATTGACTTTATACCCATATGGTAATTGAAACTGACATTACCTCACTGCCATTACTTCAGAAAAAGTTGCAGAGTAAGGCTTTATAAGGCCACCGATAAACACCAACTTTTTGTCCAAATTCCTTTTTCATCAATATCATGGTTAACATTCTCTGTAGAAGTTGCAGAAACTAAAATACCTACTGTAGCTATGCAGGCTATCTTTTGTCACTCAAAAGAAAAAAACTGAATATGTACACTTCCGTTCAAAAGTTTGACGTCACCTAGAAATGTCCTTATTTTCCATGAAAACATACATGAAATGAGTTTCAAAATGATAGGAAATATAGTCAAGACGTTGACAAGGTTCTAAATAATGATTTTAATTGAAATAATAATTGTTTCTTTCAAACTATGCTTTCGTCAAAGAATCCTCCATTTGCAGCAATTACAACCTTGCAGACCTTTGGCATTCTAGTTGCCAATTTGTTGGGATAATCTTAAGAGATTTCACCCAATGCTTTATTTATTTATTCACCCAATGCTCTATTTATTTTGGGCAACAGACATATCCGAACACCTCAAACTTAGATTTGTCTGTCCATAACAGTGTTCGTTTGCCCATCTTAATATTTTATTTTTATTGGCCAGTCTGAGATATGGCTTTTTCTTTGCAACTCTGCCTAGAAGGCCATCATCCCTGAGTCGCCTCTTCACTATTGACGTTGAGACTGGTGTTTTGCAGGTACTATTTCTCAAACTAGACATTCTAATGTACTTTTCCTCTTGCTCAGTTGTGCACCGGGGCCTCCCACTCCTTTCTATTCTGGTTAGAGACAGTTTGCGCTGTTCTGTACACATCATTGTACGAGATCTTCAGTTTCTTGGCAATTTCTCACATGGAATAGCCTTCATTTCTATCAAGAATACACTGATGGGTTTCAGAAGAAAGTGCTTCGTTTCTGGTCATTTTGAGCCTGTAATCAAAATCACAAATGCTAATGCTCAAGATACTCCACTAGTCTAAAGAGGGCCAGTTTTATTGCTTCTTGTAACGCTCAATGAGTGAATGGGTGTGGAGTCAGACGCAGAGAGCAAAGGATGCGGGAAAAAACACGCTTTAATGTTCAAAAAAAACACAGGAACAAAATAGTACACCCAACACAGGTGTAACTATAAAACAAAATAGTACCCTACTGTGAAATACTAGGACAGCGAGAAAACCCAGCAAAACACTAACCACTCTCACAAATACAGATGAACAAGCCCGCACAAACAGAAGCGGGCTAAACGAACTTAAATAACCCCACCCTAACAACCAAACAAGGAACAGGTGAAGCCACCTTCGGTAATATTTGTGACACTTCTTTAATCAGGACAACAGTTTTCAGCTCTGCTAACAATTGCAAAAAGGTTTTCGAATGATCAATTAGCCTTTATAAATGATAAACTTGGATTAGCTAACACAATGTGCTATTGGAACACAGGAGTGATGGTTGCTGATAATGGGTCTCTGTACGCCTACGTAGATAGCCTCCTTTCAAAAATCTGTCGTTTCCAGCTACAATAGTCATTTACAACATTAACAATGTCTACACTGTATTTCTGATTTGATGTTATTGTAATGGACAAAAAAAAAGTTTAGTTTTAAAAACAAGGACATTTCTAAGTGACCCCAAACTTTTGAATGGTAGTGTCCAAATTAAACTAGTATATTATGCATTTCTCTAAGAACCTGGAGGTAAATTTCAGTGAGACAACTTAAAACGAAACCACTGAAATCCACAATCATTCACTTAGGCCAGCTCAACCATAAACCGTGGAGTATTGCAATATTATGACATTATCGCTGTACTGTTACTTTAATTACATTTTACTGTAGTAAAAAAAACTACAAGTAAAAGTGGAAAGTATCTAATTTACAAAAGTACTGAGTAAAAATAGTTACTTTTTAAAATTAAACATGGACATTGATATTTTCCCAATTTTTCTGTTACCTGAACATTGTCACACATGACCTTTTCCACACAAACTTTAAGCGACAAGTAACAAATGTGCTGTAGGAAGTAATTAAATTTGTTGCAACAAAGGCACATCTGTGTGTCCAAAAAAACTCGGAATGTTAATAGTACATTTGACAAATCCAAAGTAATATAATTTCAATTGCATGAACTACAAAGTTGAACTTTTCCCAAGTTATTTTTCCCTTCTAGCCGTGAAGATCAAAAAAACTTCAGGCTTCCATCATAAGTATTAATTTGAAAATATTAAAATATGAATTAAAGGGGGCAGTTTGGAAAAAACAAATCCAGTCCCAATCATCCTCTGGAATAAGGGACATTTTGGGGTAATAGTTACATAACCAATGTTCTCTAGTAATACTAGTCCTGTGCCAACAGGGCTAAGCCTAAAATTGAGGAGAGCGCAAACACACTTAATTAGTTAAATAATCAATAGCCTAACTGTTACATTTCTACAGAAAGACAGTTCTGGCTTCTGTTGGCTGTTTCAGTGTTTAATAGCCTACTGACTCCGTGAGCGCCAAGCCTCATGCAACAGCAAAATGATTTAATCAAACAGGGTGCTTAAGCATCAGACAAGCTCAAAGCATATGTAGTGGGTTTCTTCAAACACATAGGGCGTGTTTAAATACATTTAAACATTGCGACCAATTGATTGGTCGAAAGAACAGATGTCAGTCGACCAAGATTTTTTTTCTGTCGGTGACAGCCCTAAAACATCAATCAAATAGCCTCCCGGGTGGCGCATTGGTTAAGGGCGCTGTACTGCAGTGCCAGCTGCGCCACCAGAGATTCTGGGTTCGCGCCTAGCGTCGTCTGGGTTAGGGTTTCCGGTAGGGAAATCCTTGTCTCATCGTGCACCAGGTTGCCAGGTGCACAGTGTTTCCTCCGACACATTGGTGCGGCTGGCTTCCGGGTTGGAGGGCGCTGTGTTAAGAAGCAGTGCGGCTTGGTTGGGTTGTGTATCGGAGGACGCATGACTGTCAACCTTCGTCTCGCCTGAGCGATGAGACAAGATAGTAGCTACTAAACAATTGGATACCACGAAATTGGGGAGAAAAAGGGGTAAAAAAAATAAAATGTATTTATAAAGCCATTTTTACATACAGAAACCCAGAAACTCTTTCAGCATTGGGGTCTTTCTATGTTTACCAACAACGAAATGAATAATTAGAACAAAATAACATCCCCCAAGTTTGATTGTAGGCTGGTTGTTATGTTGGTTATAGGGCACTTAGGATTTATAATGTAGTCTGCCAGCTACTTTTACCTCCATGTAGGCTAAAATTACAAAACGTTGCCAGCCTCAAACATGGTAGGTAAAACAATAGTGCTATCGAACACTATTAATCGTCTATCAAAGTGGCGCCAGGACAATGTAGCAACAGTAAATGAGATAAGCCAGCAGTGACTTGGGCTTGACTGCTGCGCTGTCGCACCTTATATCCCATCACATGGTAATGACACAAGGAGCAGTGTATGATGTAGACTAGGCTACAATCCTTCAACTTTACATTGTCTATCACTTAAAACCTAACAATCTCACCTTTGTCCAGGATCTCTTTCGCCACCTCCATTCTGGCCACACTGATGTTAAATGCATTGGGACAGTTGGATCATTTAGTGCCTTCTCCCTCTACATTAACTCTCTGGCCATCTAGGTAGTACATAAACAGACAACGGGATAAATAATGTCTATCATCTATAGAGCCATTGGGAAATATAATATAATGTGAAAGAAGGCCTCCAACTGCCTTGTCATCTTAACAATAGCATTCAGCTGATTCATTGCGATAGTCTAACACTTTGGAAAACCTTTTGCTTGACTGTAACCATGAAAACAAGCCAGCACACTGGTGATATTGAAGCTCCACACATTTGACGATATTACACCAACATTTCAAAAGTCTAAAAGTGTTTGGTTTTAAACATACTTAAGTATCAAAAGCAAATGTAATTGGTAAAATATACTTAAGTAACAAATGTAAAAGTTAAAGGATAAATAATTTCAAATGCTTCAGATTAAGCAAACCAGAAGGAAAGATTGTTTTTTAAATTTACAGATAGCCAGAAGCACATTCAAACACTCCGACATAATTTACAAACAAAGAATTTGTGTGTAGTGAGTCCCCCAGATCAAAGGCAGTAGCGATGACCAGGGATGTTCTCTTGATAAGTGCATGAATGCTAACATTTTCCTGTCCTGCTAAGCAGGATGTAACCATCACTTTTGGGTGTCAATGAAAATGTATGGAGTAAAAACGGCGTTATTTTCTTTAGGAATGTAGTAAAAGTTGTCAAAAATATAAATAGTAAAGTACAAATACTCCAAAAAACTACTTTCAAGTGTTTTTACACAACTGGATTTACCAAACCTGATGTGCTTGACCAGGTTCTCGCTCATATGGCGCTCCGCGTTAGGGAAACCAGTAGGGTCCAGGACAATGGCAGAGTGGGTCCTTGTGATTGACATACTGAACGCAAGCAGTACCAAGCTTACCAAGAGTATTCAGTGGTAGTTTGCCACGTTGCAAGCTCCAATCAAGCAACTGTGCTGCTCCAGACTGGACTACAGGAAGAGGAATGAAGATACATTTATATAGTGTGGCAGGCCATTTCTTGTCAGGAAGGTGGCACCTCTCCACACATTGACCCCTCTAGCCTCTTATTTTGAACCATGACACAAAAGCAACTCTGCAGACATGCATTTACCTTTGACAATGTGTTCTTGCGCATCACCACCTTATCCTCATGCAGGATATTCCCTGCCAGAAGGTGATCCACAATAAAAACATCCCTCTACACTTGACAGTCAATCCTCTTCAGTTGGAGGTAGAAGTCAATGACCTAAAGCAGAATGGCATATGGTCGGTCAAAGTTGACATGATTCCCAGGCAATACAGTCTAATTGTACTTTATACCAACTGCATCCATGGAAATGTCATACAATTCAACCATAACATGTCGGCAACCTGAACATACCTCCCCACTAAGCCACTCATTGGGCTTCAACGTAAGGAAGTCATGGAGGTGCAGGATGGCAATGGATCCCTCCAACAAAATCCTTGTGTTTGCCCTGTCCACGCAATCCGACGACATTGTATAGGTGAAGAAACTGTGGGCAAACAGAATATGGTCATAAAAATGGTGTCCAAACTGCCTGGCTGTACAGATGCAATCAACATGCAATAGGAAAACATGCAGAATGTAACCAAAGCAGTCACATTTCACTTACTCTATTCGTCATTCCTGCTGGGTGTGTTTCAGAGACCGTTGGAATTGGTCACCCTATTGAATAATGTTGACAGTTCAGTTTGGGACAGGCCTGCATTTTGTGTTAATGGATATACATAAAACACATGAGGATCACATGGCTTAGTAAAATGGTCAACATTTTGTGACGTACCCAAATAAGACAAAATCTAGGAACAAATAAGACAGACCTATTGATCAACGGTTGATTGTTCTACCTGGCGTTTGGCGGCCATCTGGACATGCTCTTTGGTGGCACACTTATGGCCAGAGCGTTTTGCGCTCAGATGCCTTGTCCTTAGCTTTATTGGCATAGGACTGTCCACACTTCCGCCAATGGCCAGTACAGCTGCCAGTCGGTGGACACACCTCTGGGCACTCTCCGATGCAGAGCAGGAGCACAGCTCCATTGGTAACAGAGTAACGCTGTGCTGCTTGTCTGAGAAGCCCTGGTAGAGGAATGATTGGGTGCTTGGCACCAGGTGTCATCATCCCTTTGCCACAATCATCCTGGCCAAGGCCTCCGCTCCAGTTTCTGCCATGTCATACTCTTCCTGTGCCACACAGGACTGTATGCCTTCAGCAAAAGAAACCCTGTCGTCCTCCGACATGTGGTAGGGGAAACTGGTGGTGGGCATTCACCTGGAAAATTGTTCATGGCACTCAGAGGTCAGGTGGAAATTCCCTAGGTTACAGTAGCCCCGCAGCACTTCCCTCAAGGCATTGGTTTGGAGTTGGTAGAGTAGATAAACCAATTGATCTACTCTGAACTTCTTCCATCCAACCTTTGCCTTGAGGACAGCATTGAAGCTCTCTGAGCAGTTGTTTGTAATACCGTCTGACTGGATGCCCAAGCTGTTTAGCACATATTGTGGGCTCTTGTCCATGGTGTCGGACATCGACTGATGGAAATAAGCCCTGAGGTCAGGGCTCCAGTGGACACACACTCTCCAGTGTGCATTTGTAGTCACTCCTTGATTTCGATGCCAAGAGCTTTTTGATGGTCTGCTGGTAATCGGCCACAGTTTGGACACCCTCTGACCCCATCTTGTGCTTCACATTGTTTGAGATGTGGTTCCAGCAATTGACAATCCTGGCTTGCGGAATCACAGACTGGTTTACTTCCTCAATAGCCACCTCACGGTCTGTGCAGAAGATTGCTGTTGATAGTTGGGGAAGGAGTGAAAGGATGGCGCGAAAGAATTGTTTGTGGTTTTCCATGTGCCGGGTGATGTGAATGAGGAAGGCCAGGGGAAGGACAGGTGTCTCTTGAAACAGTACATGATGGAAAAGGGGTGAAACAAATTTCCCAGGTAAAATGTGGTGTCATAGTGAAAAATGTGTGCTCCTTGGTGTTTGCTTTTAATGACTGCCTTGGCCTCTTCAGTCATTTCTGGTGCTGCCACCACCAGAAGGGTTGTGGGTTGAGTCTCCATATGGGTGACAAATCCGAGGAGAATATCACCTCTCATGTATTGCCACAAACTCATTCCGGTCCAAAACAGTGACCTCCCTTGCACAACGAATTGTGTTCTTCACTTGTGCCAAGTTGTGAGGTTGGTACTCTGTCATGAATGATGCAATTGGGGGTGGTGGTGGGTTATTGGTCATTTCCGAGTGTACTTTGCCAGATGTTTCTGTCTTTCGCTTGGACATTTCATAATTGAGGGAGCCGATCAGATGAAATCCCTTGCTTGCTGCTGTTGGCGTGGGGGACAGCGGAGTGTGCCTCCTCATCAAAGTAGTGAATGAGCACAGTATGAGGCTGATGCAGCAACTCATACTCCCTTTATGAAGCCCTGGTGCTTCTTTCCCTGCATAGTACCGCACCCTTAGTTTTGGTAAACGGTGAGGAAGGCTGTGGGATCCCTTCTGAATCCATCGCTTTTGGTCTGTCTTCCGGTACTCACATGACGAGGAAGTACCCGCAAACATAAAAATGTCTCCAGGCTTGGGGTGGAGTGGTGGGATACGTTATCGGGATCAACCGTTTCAAACATTTCAGCTGCTTGTGCTGGTGTTAAAGGCAGCAGGCGTGTGATGTATACTTGCTGGGGTATTGATTGGGGGACCTGGGGGTAGAGATGGGGCAATCTGGGAGATGGAGGGGGGAGGTGCATTGGCTATCCTTCCCTTACTCCACATGTCGTAGAGTTGACAACGATAGCGGAGGGTGTTCAACCTTTCCAGTTCAATGACAAGCACAGAAAATACTAAATGTTCTTGATGGTAGCCCGCTGCTGTAACTTCGTCTGGTGAGAGGCCTAGCCTTTTAACAACTGAGGCAATGTCATCAACAGTTGGGGCCCTCTTCCTTTTTTGGTATTCTGATAAGGGAAATTACATTGGGATAAGTATGGAGAGGACAGGTTTTCCAGACAGTTACAGGCTAACTATATGTTACAGTACATTGAAAAATGTCTCCTAGTGCTTCAAATAGTTTACCAAGCCAGATTGGGGTCCATTCAGAATTAAATTGAGACCTGTTACATTCTACATCAGTTACTTAATTTTGAATGGAAATAATCCGTGTGCAGAATTTGACATTGAATGTAAAGAACATGGATTGAAAGTGAATGATGTTAGTTAAAAAAAATCCCCCCTGTAATCAATGATCATTTCTAAATACATGACTTGCCCAATCGTGTCTAAGCAATGATTACTTCCAGGGAGGATGGAATTGCACTATGACACATAACCACAGCGGGCTGCAGGCATAACCCACATAGGCAATAGCTTGGTGGCCACTGACTATTACTATAATTTATTTAATTTTTAACAACAGTCAGTTACTGTTGTGTTACAATAGTAATATACACAAGGTGCAGCAAAATGTTGGTTTCTAGCTCCAATGTTACACTACAATGTTTTGCCAGAGACGTGGAGAGCCCCCAAACCAAATATCGGTTAGGGCCCCCAAAAGGCATGTTAAGATCCAAATGAACAACATAACATGGACAGAGGGGGACCTGGGACTTCATTCACAAATCATATCAGAGTCCGTGCTGATCTATGATGTGTCTATAATCTTGTTCTTGCTGTAAACTTCAAAACTTATCCGAGAGGAACACTCCTACTCTGAGACAGTTGATATGTAAGGCCCCAGGTTAGATTGAATGTTGACCCTTGGCCCCTGGGGTTGAGTGGGGTCATATGGGAATCAAACTTCATGTAATGAATTTACCTGGAGTAGGAGTGATGAGTTATTGCCGACGTGGACGAGGTGCAAGTGTTTCTACTGTACGAGATATCTGTGGAATGGTTACAGACAGTATACAGGTCAGAAGTCAAAAGTATATTACATGCAAATAACAGGATTGGGTTGTGCAGCTGACAATAGTGGCTTGCTCAATCTTTTACATATTTTCCCTCGTTTCTTCCTGCCTAGAAGTAATCACTGACTAGAAATGACTCGACAGGTTAAAGCCGTGTAGTCGAGGCCCTGGTTTTACTTCAAGGAGGGAGAAAGGAGTTGCAGTAATTTGTACCAAACATCTCAGTTCTTCAAAGTGCCCCCTTTCAATTCTCTGCATGAACAGGAAATATGGTAGAAACTCTTTTGGGCCATGCATACGCCAATCGAATGCTTTTACATTTGTGGCGAATAGTGAATCATATTATGTGCGCCCTTCAGGAGAAGTGAGTGATGTCATAACACTAAAATTAAATAATGATCATCATAAGTGATTTCTTACAGACATCCCTCCAAATTATGTTGAAATATTTGCAGGCCACTCAAAACGACAAATTAAAAAGACTAAATGAAATGCTTCACCCAGATATTAAACATATTCAAAGTATGTCTACATGAACAAATATAGCGATGTGGCCACCATTAACATCAATGGGGCTGAAGTGGAGCAAGTCGAGAGTTTCAAGTTCCTTGGTGTCCACATCACCAACGAACTATCATGGTCACAACACACCAACACAGTTGTGAAGAGGGCCCGACAAAATATTTTCCCCCCAGGAGACTGACAATATTTAGCATGGGTCCCCAGATCCCCAAAAGCTTCTACAGCTGCACCATCGAGAGCATCCTGAGAAGTTGTATCACTGCCTGGTATGGCAACGGCTTGGCATCTAACCATAAGGAGCTACAGAGGGTAGTGTGTACGGCCCAGTACATCACTGGGGCCAAGCTTCCTGCCATCCAGGACCTATATAATAGGCGGTGTCAGAGGAAAGACTCCAGTCACCCAAGTCATAGACTGTTTTCTCTGCTACATTACGACAAGCGGTAAAGGAGCACCAAGTCTAGGACCAAAAGGCTCCTTTACAGCTTCTACCGCCAAGCCATAAGACTGGCTGAACATTTAATCAAATTTAATCAACCCACACTATTGACATTAATATCTATGCATAGTCACTTTACAAATGACCTCAACTAACCTGTACCCTGCACATTGACTCGGTACTGGTACCCCATGTATATAGCCTCTTTATTGTTACGTAATTTTCTTGTGTTACTTATGAATTTACATTTTTTTTTTTAACTTTTACTATTTAGGAAATATTTTCTTAACTCTATTTCCTGACCTGCATTGTTCCTCTTGGGGCTAGGGGGCAGAATTTTCACTTTTGGATAAATAGCATGCCCAATATCAACTTCCTGCTACTCATGCCAAGAATATAAGATATGCATATTATTCATAGATTTGGATAGAAAACAATCATGTCTGTGAGTATAACAGAACTTATGGAGCAGGCAAAACCCAGAGGACTAACTGTTCAGAATTTATTTTATTCCCCTCTCTGTTCCCTGAGTTGTCTTTCATAGGAACCTATTTTCAGTTCCTACCGTTTCCACTGGATGTCACCAGTCTTTGGAATTTGGTTGAGTTTATTCCTTTGTGCAATGAAGAAGTAGGCAAACTAGGAACTGGGGACACTTTTGTGAGTTGCGCAAGACGTGAAAAGCAGCGCTGGTTTGTTTTCTTTCCTGTATTGAATACAGATTGCCCTGTCTACAATTTGATCGATTATTAACGTTTAAAAATTACAAAAGTAGTTTGAAACATTTTGGCAAAGTTTATAGGCAACTTTTGAAATATTTTGTAGTGACGTTGCGTTTTTTGTAAGCTGTTTTTTTCTGGATCAAACGCGCTTTATAAATGGACATTTTGGATATATATGGATGGAATTAATCTAACAAAAGGACCAATTGTGATGTTTATGGGACATATTGGAGTGCCAACAAAAGAAGCTCGTCAAAGGTAATGCATGTTTTATATTTTATTTCAGCGTTTTGTTTTTCAACCTGCAGGTTGAAATATGCTAAATCCTTTGTTTACTGCTGGTGCAGGCTATCAGATAATAGCTTCTTATGCTTTTGCCGAAAAGCATTTTTAAAATCTGACATGTTGGCTGGATTCACAACGAGTGTAGCTTTAATTGAGTATCTTACATGTGTGATTTAATGAAAGTTTGAATTTATAGTATTTTATTTGAATCTGGCGCTCTGCATTTTCCCTGGCAATTGGGAAAAGACATTTGCATCCTCCCTATCCCTAAGAGGATTTATTAATTTTAAGGGCTTGTAAGGAAGCACTTCATGGTAAGGTCCACAGCTGTTGTATTCGGCACATGTGACCGATACAATTTTAGTTGTTTAGGTTTGGTTTTTTTCTCTGGCATGCACTGTCAACTGTGGGACCTTATATAGACAGGTGTGTGCCTTTCCAAATCATATCAAATCAATTGAATTTACCACAGGTGTACTCCAATCAAGTTGTAGAAACATCTCTAGGATGATCAATGGAAACAGGATGCACCGGAGCTCAATTTGAGTCTCATAGCAAAGGGTATGAATCATTATGTAAATGAGGTATCTGTTTTTTATTTGTAATGAATTAGCTATAATGTAAAAACCTGATTTTCACTTTGTCTATTGTGTGTAGATAGATTACATTTGAAATTTCTCTCTATTTTAAAATACGGCTGTAAGGTAATAGCGTGTGAAAACAGGGAAGGAGTCTCAATACATCCAAATTCTCTAAGTTAAATTTGTCTGACTGTTAGAGTAGTGGTTATGTTGGTTGATCTTCAAAGGAGGGTTTGAGAGTTTAAATCCCAGAGGAAATATTTATGGGGCAACATTTTTCTTGTTGTCTTGGTGTGTAGGGGGACAGGGGCTAGTTCCCATCAAATAGCACGAATGACGTATAGAATGTCATTCTAATAGAGTTGTGGTAACATATGTCGTGGAGTAACAATATAACCCTTCTCTGCAAAAGCCTACTTTTACCTGGGGGCATGCTTTGTAGACCATTCAAAGACCTTCCGATTCCTGGTCCCTGTGAAGAATCCCACATGTTATGATAGCTTAGAAACAGTAGTAGGCAAATGAAGGGAAAAAGGTACAATATTATGATGATGGTATAATATTTCGTGCGTCTATTTGCTGGTAATTGGAAACATGTAACTTTTGAATTATTTTTTTGAAATGTAGTGAAGTAAAATTAAAAGTTGCAAAAAAATAGAAAAAGTACAGATACAAAAAAATATATATACTATTATTACATCATGGGCGCTGTAGGGCGGCAGGGTAGCCTAGTGATTAGAGCGTTGGATTAGTAACCGGAAGGTTGAAAGTTCAAACCCCCAAACTGACAAGGTACAAATCTGTCGTTCTGCCTCTGAACAGGCACTGTTCCTAGGCCATAATTGAAAATTGGAATGTGTTCTAAACTGACTTGCCTAGTAAAATACATTTAAAAATGGCGTAAAAAGTAGATTTTCTTTAGGAGTGGAGTCCCAAGGCCAGTAGTTGAGAAGCATTTCCATCTAGCAATGTAAAAATATTGGCGCTAGCAGTCATTAGTTAAGTTACATGTTAACCATAGCGATAGCCTAATTGAGGCGCAATAGAGTTCATCCGCCGAATGCCGACACACCGGAAATAACTAAAACAAAGAACGAGAAATGGTGGCGGCTACCAGAATGAAGACAGATCTTTTTCGGAATAAACGTGGTTAAACTGAATTACATAGCCCACTCCCTATCCGGAATCTCATTCTACCGCTATACGACTTTGTATGCGTTGTTTGTTGACAACCTTGTTATTTCCGAAAATTTTGGAACGTTCCACAAATTATACCCACCCCCTTTTTAAATGCATTTATATCGGTTTAAATCTTATTGACTGTCCCTTTTAGCTTGCCTTCAACTCCAATGTCGTAGATTTTTCGTCACTCATCTTGAGGCTTGCCTTCAACTCCTTTATATATTTACTAATTCATTAAATTATGCCCAGTTTGTCATGTATTGATTTTAACAGCTCGGGATCGACCTTTACCATTCCCGGTGGTGAAAATAATACATCGCCCGTGTCTGTAGAAGAGTCACGTTTTGGGATTGGTTCCACTGTTTTACTCTACGTCATGTTTGGGTGTTGCTTGTTTTTGTAATATTTGTCGATACATTTCTCTAGTCTTATGACTTGTGTTGTTATCCAGATTGAAGGTTATAGCCCACCAGTTTGTGAAGTGCTACTAGTCTAACTTACCGATATTGCGTTTTTATCTTGAGGTGATCTACACTGCTATGTTCAGTCCGCCTGTCAAAAACTACTTAAGTAGTACTTTAAAGTATTTTTTCCTTAAGTACTTTACACCACTGGCTGTTCACGGTACATAGGTTTATGGTTCAGTTCCTCTCTCTTGAGGTTTCACTTAAGGGCCAATGGAATGGTTTAAAATGTGAGAAACCCGCCCACCCAGAGTAAAACGAACTCACCCACTGCAGTACTTCCTTTATGCTTCCTTCTCGGCACATGGGGTATGAGCTAAAATGTCATTCCTTCACCACAAAGTTGAAAGAAACTAAAGAATAAAGTCAGTACATGGATTATTAGAAGCCAGTTTCAAACAGTATGTGTCTCTGTATATATTTGTTTTTCAGGCTGCATGTGGTCTCAGTACTGTTTATTATCAGTAAGTAAAAACTACGTATTTTTATGTGTTGGTAAATGGCAACCCTCATCGACGATCACGTGTACAGTGATTAGTGCGTTAGTGTGCAGTACTCAAGTCTGTTAATTATTTACTACATATTCAACACTGTTTGATGAAAACAAATAATATATGCATAAACAAGCCCAGGACAACCGATATCATGAATTGTGTAATTTAAACCATTCTGTCCTTTCTTGGTTACACAGCAAAGAAGTAGGGATACAATATTGTAACAATGATTGATTTTCTGCAAATATTACTGTAATAAGAATGGCTGCGCAAAAAGTAATTTTGTGATACATGTAACTAATTTGCTCGATAACAATAAATGGCCTACATTGATGAAATAATTTTTTCAGCTGAGCTGAGACTGAGGGTTCTGGACCAGAGAAAAATGTTTTGCTCTTCATAGAATTGGCTGACATTTTTGTGCATATATACTATAGGCTATATATTATTCACCACCTGAGGAAGTGGAACCTCA
Source organism: Oncorhynchus masou masou (assembly GCF_036934945.1). NCBI lineage: Eukaryota > Metazoa > Chordata > Actinopteri > Salmoniformes > Salmonidae > Oncorhynchus > Oncorhynchus masou. The sequence continues at coordinate 72,401,857 of NC_088240.1, forward strand.
AAAAACTTAGCTAGGCTGCTAATTCACAATATGTTGTTGCTATACATGTAGGATAATTGAACTATCAGTCCTACAACAACTTTCCAGCGCTAGGCCTATGCTATTGTATGTACAACAAGAGCTCAAGGTTTTACCAATTTGCATGTTATGTAATTTGCAAAGTGCTAGGGAGTTTAGTGGCTCAGGACAGCAGCCGACTGCCTCCTGGGCAAGTAGCAGGAGTCACTGCCACTCACCAAGTAGGCCTATAGACTGGGGTTTCCCAAACTTAGTCTCTAGAGATTGAAATAAATTGTGTTTCTTAAAAAAAAAACAGACATTTAATGCCTTCAGAATTGACTCAGAAAAGTAACATAAGTAGGCCTACAGTTGATTGTCCCAGCTCTATTAATAAGAGCGAGAATTGTAGGTAAGGAACAGTTAATTAGTAGGCTAATGCCTGGCATTTGTCTATGAATACTTGTCTTTCACCGAAATTATTGAGATGGTGGTTGCTTCTAGAGAATAAGACCCATTTTGTAGAGCTGGTCTTAATTTAGTCGATTAAACTCAAATCTACGATTTACGATGGAGCTGAGACTAGTGTGGGAAGACTGGAGCTCGATGTCACATCAAATGACGTTTTTATCAAAAGACTGATTTCAGGACCCCAAAAACATGCCGCAATTACACACAACATTTGTCTGTGTAATTGTGAGCTATTCTTTGGGTACTGAAATCAGTTGTTTTTTTAATTTAAAAAAACAATTTTATGTGTCGTCTGCACTCCAGTCTGCCCACACTAGTCGCTGCTCAACTCAGCTAGATAGCTAGTCTTAACTTTCATTATAGTTGACCTTCCACTCTGAATCCTCCAAACAGCGCATTACATTACCAATACCACTCTCCCTCTCTCAAACCTCTCTTTCCACCTATTCCATATATCAGTGATATCATCAGTGGTAACTACAACAAGTCTACAACCCCGAGAAGTGGCAGCTCCGGGCAGTGACTTCACCCTTAGCTGCTCTTTCCCTTCATCTAAAAATCTGAACCTCAACCAACTGGTCATCAACTGGCAGCGTGGAGAATCAGAGGTGGTTCACAGCTATTACCATGGGAGAGATCAGCTGGAAAGACAGAGTGGTGTTTACAAGGGACGCACTCATCTGTTTGAAGACCAGCTCACTGTGGGAAATGCCTCACTTAGACTGAGTGGTGTGCAGCCGAGTGACCAGGGCCAATACACCTGTGATGTGACAGATGAACAGGGAGGCACCCTGGAAAAGCTACAACTTCTAGTGGCAGGTAAATTTCATTGGTGCTGCATCTTTTTTATATAGATTAAATTATGATAACTGCCTCTACAAAATTATTTATAATATTTCAAACCAGCCCCTTATGATGAACCCAGGATATCTGCCCAAGCCACTTGTGGTGGCTTCATTGTCACCCTCCATGCCTCTCAGGGGTTTCCCCAGCCAGAGTTAGTGTGGAAAGGGGTGATGGACAGTAACACCACTATGGAGTTGGACAGCAGGGGGCGCTATGAGCTGGAGAGTGAAGTGACCCTGAGGCTGAACAGTACTCTGACTGTTACAGCCAAGCTGAGACTGAGGGTTCTGGACCAGAGTTTTACTAAGTCTCTCACACTCCACCCACCACCAGGTAAAATATCAGGGTTCCAGAGTTTGTTCCTTGACTCAATGTTGTTTTCAGATACTTTTAACATTTGTTTACAGTTCTTTTGGAATTGGGTATTTCGGATTATTGATCATACAGTACATGTGTTCTTATTATCATTCTTCTGGTGTAGTTTTTACCTAGTCCATTGGGATGTGATGAATGATGATACCATACTTGCACAATGGCCTTTGACCATGGGCTTCAAACAGTATGTGTCTCTCTGAATATATTTGTAAGTGGTTTTCACAATACTTTGTTACAGTTCATGATAAAACCCTCGTCAGATATAGAGGGGAATGTTGCTTATTTCAGTGACTGAGGTTGAGTGTTCCTTTCTTCTCACAGTGTGCTGTGTGATGCCTGCCGAGAAGAGGAGCAGATTTTTTATGTATCCCCTGCTGCTTATGCTGCTGGGATTAGTGCTCCTGTTGTCCTGGAAGAGGTCTGAGCAGGAGACCAAAAAGGATAAGAAAACACAAGAATAGAATGGCCTTCAGTCCATGGTCACTCAACAGGCATCATGCCAGAGCAATTATCATTGCTTGTTTACAGAGAAAACATAAAGGGAGGACAGCCTTGTTTACTAAAGTCCATTTTCATGGAACACCAAAATTTGGTACATTTGGTAAAATCTGAATTACACTATAAAACTTTATACACAAAGTTCAACATGATAGAGTTGACACACTGTATTGTCAAACAATACAGTTGATACACTCACTAAAGATAGACAATGGGAGTTGCACACCACACCACTAGATGGTCATATGTACCTCTACTCCTAATCTACTTCCTCTTAAGGTTTCTTCCATGTAGCGAGTTTTTGCTTACTGCTACTTGCTCAGGGATTTAGCCCAGGTTACTGTGTAAATCACCTTTTACATCTGCAGATGACTTACTGGGCTTTATAAATTACATGTATATATTGATTGAAATTGTGGCAGCTATAGCGTCTAATGAAAGTTGTTACATGTGTGTTCCAGTCAATGTATCATACTTTCCAGAATTTGTTATTTTGTAATAAAAGGAGATGAAACCCCAATTGTGATGTATTTTTGCTAAATCTATTTTACAGAAAAGAACTGACATGTTGGCAGTATACCAGCAGCACAGGGAGAGTGTAATCTTCTCCTGTCACATTTCTTATTTTAGTAGAGTCCTCTTGGTCAAATAATGACATGAAACTAGTTTTATTTCATTATACCCAGAGCAAATATATTTGTTTTGGTGTTCCAGTGGGATGCAGGGGGCAACATTGATCAAAGCCAGGGGATTTCTCATTCTCATGTGCTTATAATGCACAGGGGAGAATTCCAATTCATGTCGGGATGCCTGGATTTATTTTCCACTGTACCAGCATGATGTACAGTACCCATCATCTAAAAAGCAGAACGATAGTCCAACATAGCCTCCAACAGCTACTCTATAGTTGAACAGGCTACCAATTACTTCTCACTGGAAGAAGTTAAGCTACACCAATATTTCCCAGGTTTTGTTTTTTTGCCCTAGCACTACAGAGCTGGGGCCTGTTGCACAAAACTAGGATAAGGGATTAAGCCAGGATATCTTGGTGATCCTGGCTCAATTGATCCGTAATCCGGTTGCACTAAAGATGGATAGGGGGCAGGAGGATATGTTATGGTATAAATTACCATGGAGATTTATTCTGTGGAGCTAGCCTGCTCCAGACCAGGCTAAATTCCAGGATCTATTTAATCTCATCCCTAATGTCAGTCAGCAGTCACCACAAATGGAAACCAATAGTTATTTCACTGCTCACTATACATTGTTATCACATATAACTAGACCCACTGTTATTATTTAAACGTTTGTGATCATTAATTTCAATGATTTTGGATAAAAAATGATTTTTAGATGATGTTGCTATCATTAGATAATTTACAGTTTCCCATAGACTCTAAGGCTATATATAAAATTATAGAATATTAGGGCCACAGAGGGGAAAAAAACACAAGTCATAATATTGTAACCAGTTGTTTTAAAGGAGGACAGTTGTTAAAATGACAGATGTGGGGCATTTCGTGAAATTGTACTTCAGTATGTTTTCATAAACAAAGACATGCTGATGTGCCAGAATATTAAGTATCACATTGTCATAAGTATCAAAACTGTAAAAACAATATGTAGCTTTTCTGCAGAAAGAACCAGCCTCATAAATGTATGACTTTATCCTTTTTCTTCAGTGTGGCCCTAGTACTCTCATATAAACAAATACATATTCCATATGAATATAAAAACACAATGTGTAACATTATGTTCCTTTATTGAATAAGGACAAAACAAAGCAGGTAAACCATCAGCTCCTTTCGAAACTGAAGTCACAGTGACTCTACAAGATGGAAAGCACAGAATCCAAGCATATTATACAAAATGATACATACACATTCAAAGGTCTGTATATAACACACCCTGCATGTCTGCACACTAAAATAAATGCAGGACAAATCCATACACATCAACTGAACAGACAAATGAATGGATGCAGTAGCCTCCCTGCAGCCTTGTATTACACACAGTATACCGCACAAACATCATAAGAGGCCAAATTCGTCAAAAAACGAACCCAAAAAAAACCCAAATTCCTCTGCCACCGCAGGACATATTTAACCAAAATTGAAAGCACACATACTAACTAAAATAATTCAACACATATTGGTCCCTCAGCAGCCGACCACTGTCGTCATCAGGGAAGATTGCCCGATTGTCCCAGTCCATGGCTGGTGGCACTCTGGGGGCCCTCTCCTTCCTCAGGCAGGCCACATTGTGGAGGACAACACAAGCCACAGTAATATCACATGCCCTAACAGGGCTGACCCTTAATTTGTGAAGGCAGTGAAAGCGTGCCTTCAGGAGGCCAAAGGTCATTTCAACTCTGGCCCTGGTCCTGGCATGGGCATGGTTGTAGGCCTGCTGTGCTTCCTGGGGGTCTGTGAAAGGTGTCAGGAGAAAAGGCTGGCAGCCATACCCCCTGTCTCCCAGCAACACACCAGAGAATTCACCTGTCAACACAAAATCTCATCATTACTACCTCATAAACACAGTGATATTCTTGACACAGCCATGATGGTTATAAATAGGGGTTGTGTGGCTTACCTTGTGATAGATTTCAGAGGCCCGAAAGATTCTGGAGTCATGGACTGAGCCAGGCCATTTTGCCACAACATTGCTGATCACAGTCAGCATTGCAGACCATCTGAAATCATAAGATGAGGAATATTACACCAATCAATGCACATCACTGGCAATGCAGAGTGTTCGTCAATGGACAATATCAAAAAGTTATGTTCACCTGAACATTAATGCTGTGAAAGGATTTCCTCTTCACAAAATCGGCCTCATGGGCACCTGAGGGGGCTTTTATCCTTATGTGTGTGCAGTCCACTGCACCAATGACATTGGGGAAACCTGTCACACAAAGTAATGAGTATCCTACTATGTGTTAACAGTTGTCCTGTAATTTGTAGATCCTCTTACCTGCAATCCTATAGAACTCCTCTTTGATGTCACAGAGTCTTCTGTGGCCAGGGAAGGAGATGAAGACATCTGCTAATGCTTTGATAGCCAGACACACACTCCTTATTGTGCGGCAAATTGTGGCCTTGTTCAGCTGTTCTGCATCCCCACTGAGTACAGGAAGGCTCCACTAGCAAAAAAGCGCAAGGCCACACAAACCATTTGCTCCACACTCAGTGCATGGCTCCGTGCAGTGCGGTGCTTAATCCTGGGACCCAGTAGTCTGCATGCCATCTGATGCCATCTGCAGAAAACCTGTATCTTTCATATAGATGGTCATCAGGGAAGGCCAGTGGGTCCAACCGGTCCCTGAAGACCCTTTCTCGCCTGAAGGCTCTCCTCAGCACAAGTGCTTCTTCATCCACCACATCTCGCACGAATGGGCATGCCATTGTCAGAGCAGAAAGGAACACACAATTTTGGGCCTTCATATAGGCTAGTGGCCACACCTGGTGCTGGGGGGGTGGGCAAAAGAGGGCGATGCCTTATAACGATGACTTGGTTGTACTGATTGCTGGGAAAATAAAAAAAACCTTAGAAAGATGCCACCGTCCTGTGTGCTCACAATAAGAGCTCATATGTCATGGCTCACTTGACTTTACGAGAATATACCTAATTTTTATTTTGAGCTGTGTCATCTTCTTGGAGCTGGGGGAGGAAAGAAAAATAATGATTAATACATTTGTGTTACAGTTAGCATACAGTGTACATTGAAGGCATATCTCACCTCCCTCTCAAGTTTTTTTATTTCAAGGTCCAGTTTCCTAATTGTCCTCTTTTTTATTTCGGACTCCAGTGCAAGATTTTCCATCTTTTTCTTCTTGTACTGAATGTCTATGTCTGCCAGTTCTATTTGGCGCCGGAGGTGGTTGCCATACAACTTTCTGATAGCTTGTGAGCTCTGTGAACACAATACAATTAGCGCAGCTGGAATTTGGCAGGATGTGGTGTCCTTTTATTAATACGCACTATGTTGCCAGGCTGGTTTTCCCACTGTATAGCATCTGGGTCCTGTAAAATAAATTAGATTTTTTGATTTTGATGAGGACTCCTCACCATTGTAGAGTAAATAGTACTTTCACAGTCTTAACATGATACCTCATGCCTTCTGGAATCCAGAGAGATTGTCTCCTCCTCATCATCGTCTCCATCATGTGCTGTTGCTGCTGCACTGGGGCCTTCACCCTATCACATTTAATCGGATTCATATTGAAGCTAGTAGACAAGACATGCCAGGCCTACAGTATGCCTTTGATGGAGTACTCACTGGATCAGCATCGTCTGGTGCTTGTGCTGGTGGCTCTAACAGGAACACAGTGCTGCCAGACACTGCAAGGCAATAGGTAAACCAAAGTCAGACAGTCCAAATTGATTCAATATGAATGTGGTTGTATCCCATGTAGAGATGGAAGGACATACCTTGAATGAAGCGGGTGGCATCTTGGGAGGAACCTATGCTCGTCTCTTTCCCCCCAGGGATCCCCTCTAAGACGGGCCTGCCTTTATTTAGCTCCAAGGCCATGTCCTCTGCTGGGGTAAGGTCAGCCTTTTGTGACCCACCACCTGTGCCTTGTCTGTGGGTATTCTTTTTCACTGCTAAAACAGTACAGACAATGTGTGAGCAGGCACCTTCTGGGTACAATATATGCTTGTGCTTTGTTAAATATTAGTCAGGGACCATACCATTCTGCAGAATGTTCTTGTATTTGATTTTGACCTGCTGCCATGTCCGTTTTGGCCCGTTCATGTTTAATCTACACACACACACACACACACACACACATTTAATGGAGTCACACTGCAAAAAATTACTTGGTATTTTTGTCTTGTTTTCAGTAAAAATATCAAAATTTATCATAGCTTTATACAGTGTGATGGAGTTACTTTATACAATTTCACTCATATCTGCAGTGCATTTCAATTAAAAATTTAACCGTTTCATAATTACAGTACAACTGCATTTTTGGAGATGTGAATTAAATATTTGAATTGTAATTGTGATGTTTCAGCGGAGCGGTGAGTGTGTAATTGTGCACTACTTACGCATTCAGGCGGTCTGCAATACTTTGCCACGCTTTTTCTCTTTGCTTTATCACTGTGGCGGTGTTGCCTTTCTTCTTAATTATATCTTTTACCTCCTCGTATGCCTCCATGAGGATTTGTGCTTCCGACGGGGAAAAGTACGCGGCTCTAGTTGCCATGGTAAATCAGTTAATCTGTGATCTGTGGCGGGGTCTATTTGAGTGAGCCGTGAGCGCGCACCTATCCAGGATTGGTTTCACCTGGCTTAATGAATCCGTGTCTGCTCATCCTGGCTTGGTCTTTGTGCAACCAATTAAGCCTGGACGCACATGTTTTGGCTTCATTGAGCTCAGCTGAGTCATTTATCCCGGATGTCTTAATTCTACTTTTGTGCAACAGGCCCCAGGTTCAAATAATCAACGCTTGATGATTAGTTGATTATTATCCCCAGGACTGTCACGTGTGCTCCCTCTCCAGCCTCTAGGTCACCAGGCTGCTGATTATTATTGCGCACACGTGTCACCTTCGTAAAGCGCATCAGCACCTAATAACACATACCTGAACTTCATCACCTCCTTGATTACATGCCCTATGTATGTAAATCCCGTTGGTTCCTTCCACCGGTGTTATTGTTTCGGGTTTGTATTATGTTTCGTTGATTTATTCAATTCACTCCCTGAATTTGCTTCCCAGCGCACACGTTAGAGAATAACGCCTCACCTAAGGGAAGCACCAGGGAATTTTTTTGGGGTGTTGGGTCCGGGTGTCAGTAAAGGATCTACCGGGGAGTCCTCAGCCGGCTCTTTGGACTCTCAAGCCTCAGTTGGTTCGTCGGACTCTCACGCATCAGCTGGCTCGTTGGACTCCTACACCTCGTCAGGCTCTCACGCCTCAGCCGGTTCGTCTGGTTTCCGCGCCTCAGCGGAGACAACCGATCCACTCCTGATCCCCGGGATGGTCCCCTTGGTCAGCGTCCTGCGGCTGGAGCCACATGCCAGGGAGAGGTACTGTCACGTATGCTCCCTTTCCGGCGCTCTAGGTCGCCAGGCTCCTGCGCCTCAGCCGGTTCGACAGCCTCAGCAGAAGTGACCTGTCCGCTCCTGATCCTCGGGATCGCCCCTTTGGTCGCCGTCCTATGGCTGGAGTCATGCGTTGGGGAGGGGGTCCTGTCACATGCTCCCTCTCCTGCGCTCTCGGTCACCAGGCTGCTGATTATTGTGCACACCTGTCATGCGCCTCATCTTGCCTCAATCGCTTTCAAACTAGGGATTTCGTGAAGTTAGACAGTAAATCTGCTCATAGATTATGCATGTATGTACACATTGACACATCCAGCCCAAAGTGGCAGGTTTAAAAAAATACTTTCTTAGTCTCCAAAGTACCAGAGCAAGTCATTAAGAAAAAGTTCGTTTTATTTAACTAGTTACTTTGAAAAAGTAGTTCACTACATCAAAATGACCTTATAAACTAGGTTTCCGTGAACTTATCCAGTGATGTTTGTCGACATTTAGAAAGTTTGCATGGCTAGTAGATGCGATAATTGCCTGTTCACGGTGCATTTCCATTGAACTGTCTTGTCTATAAGAACAATTGGACGTAATTGCGTTACACCCCCCAAAATAAATTGTGCATTGATAAATGTCAACAGCCTGTTTGACCAGCCCGGCAATAGGTAACTGCCAAAGTAAAGGCAAAAACTAACATAAAGTGACATGATAGGGCGTTGCACCTCCAGGATAGAGCAGTTTGGGTGTGATGTAGCGAGCAGAATGGGGGATATGACAAGAATGGTAGATATGCAAAAGGTTGTTACATTTGTAACGGCAGCTATCAATTGCACAGAAAAGGGCCATCTAAGACTGAGATACAGATCATTGTGGATGAGGCTGTGAAATATCTTGTGATCACAGGACTGACATGGGAAAATGTACAGGATGACCTCAATGAGATTGAGAATCAGTCCACCTAGGAATCATGTATTGGTTAGTTTTATAATGGTATTATCCTCCAATAGAATGTGAGAAGTTTGATAGCCAATTGGCAATATTTCAAACAGTTTCTTGAGGATTTACCAGATAAACCATATGTGATATGTCTCCCGTAGACAGGGATTAAAACGACCCTAGATTTTTGTTAAATTGCAGTCCATAGAGATGGGATGGAGCGGGAGGGGCAGGGTGTGCTACCTTTTATAAAGTGGGGGATCCCATATAGGCTTGTGGGAGAAAGAGTTGAGCAGGAGTATGTAGTGGTAGAAGTGTGGTCGGGAGAGGGGAATCTGTTAATAGTAAACTTTTACAACCCACGTAAGAGTTGATGGCCATTGGGAGTGTAAAAGGTCAAGATATGAGATGGGTGATGTGATGAGGGGATTTCGGACTGATGTAAATGGACAAGTGTTTGAGGAACTCCTGGATGAGAAAGGGCTTATGTGCCTTAATGATGGCTGGGGAACCAGGATTGACCCAGTAACTGGAATTGAATCAGCTCTGGATCTTACTCTGATCTCAAGTTCAATTGCAGGCAGATGTAGTTGGGAGGTATGGGAGGAATCTACAGGGAGTATTGATCACTACCCTATCATTAATGTACTGTAGGAATGAGGGTGGGAGATACAACAGGACATTGATTGTGGAGATGGATATTTCACAAAAAGTGGAGTGTGTTCAGTTTCAGGAGTTGAGTGAACACGGGCTGTCTGGGGTTGATCTCCGTGCAGATATAGCAACAGTGAATGATGTAGTTAGACGAGCAATAGTAGAGGCCTCAAGGCAGGTGATACCCACAGGTACAGGGGGAGAAGGAGAAAGGCAGTTCCTGGTGGACTGAAGAGTGCAGAGAAGCTGCAAAGAGTAGGAATGATTCTTTCAAGATATTGAGAAGGTCCAATAACTACTAGCACCTGATATAGCAAGCACAAGCAGTAGTAAGGAGGACCATTAGGACAGAAAAGAGGGAGTATTGGCACCGGTTCTGATGAAACATAGGCAGGACTACCCCAGTGGGAGAGATCGTGGGGATGAATAAAAGTGGGGAGAGGGGACAGACGATATTGGAATCTCCCTGTGCTGACAAGTGGGGAAAACTGTTGCATTGAGAAACATGGGGAAGGCAGAGATTTTAGCCCAGGCATTTGTGAAGGTGCACAGATCAAATCATTTGGCAGAGAAGGGACAGTTTGTGTGTGAGAGAGAGGGTCAGAAGAGAACATCTGGGGGTCCTGGATCAGAGAGGTGGTGGAGGAGGCGCATTGCCTGCCCCTTTTACATTGGCTGAGATGAAGAGAGCGATAGTTAAAGCTGGTCTAACATCTCCTGGGAAGGATGAGATGTGTTACATCATGATGGCTCATCACAGTGACACTGTATTTGCGGAAAATATTGTCCCCTTACAATAAGGTGTGTCGGGAACGGACCAGGCTGTGGTGGTGCCGATACGGACACTAGGGAAAGACCCTACTAATCCATCAAGCTATAGGCTGATAGTGTTAACATCTCTTGTCTGTAAATGTATGGAAAGGATAATAACAGAAAGGCTCACTTACTTCCCGGAGAGTAGAGGCCTATTGTCACCAGACCAAAGTTGGTTCAGAAAAGGCAGGGGAACGACGGATCCTGTACTGTCCTTAGAGTCGGACATACGGAAGGATTATGATATGATGTGGAAGGAAGGTCTGCTTATCAAACTGGAAATCAAAGTCACATACACATGGTTAGCAGATGTTAATGCGAGTGTAGCGAAATGCTTGTGCTTCTAGTTCCGACAATGCAGTAATAACCAACAAGTAATCTAACTAACAATTCCAAAACTACTGTCTTATACACACAAGTGTAAGGGGATAAAGAATATGTACATAAAGATATATGAATGAGTGATGGTACAGAGCAGCATAGGCAAGATACAGTAGATGGTATCGAGTACAGTATATACATATGAGATGAGTATGTAAACAAAGTGGCAAGGTACTTCCGGCGCCGACAGAGATGGCCGCCTCGCTTCGCGTTCCTAGGAAACTATGCAGTTTTTTTTTTTTTTTACGTGTTATTTCTTACATTAGTACCCCAGGTCATCTTAGGTTTCATTATATACAATCGAGAAGAACTACTGTATATAAGATCAGCGTCAACTCACCATCAGTACGACCAAGAATATGTTTTTCACGACGCGGATCCTGTGTTCTGCCTTACAAACAGGACAACGGAATGGATCGCATGCAGCGACCCAAAAAACGACTCCAAAAAAAGAGGGAAACGAGGCGGTCTTCTGGTCAGACTACGGAGACGGGCACATCGTGCCCCACTTCCTAGCATTCTTCTTGCCAATGTCCAGTCTCTTGACAACAAGGTTGATGAAATCCGAGCAAGGGTAGCATTCCAGAGGGACATCAGAGACTGTAGCGTTCTGTGCTTCACGGAAACATGGCTCACTGGAGAGACGCTATCCGAAGCGGTGCAGCCAACGGGTTTCTCCACGCATCTCGCCGACAGAAACAAACACCTTTCTGGTAAGAAGAGGGGTGGGGGTGTATGCCTTATGGCTAACGAGGCGTGGTGCGATGAAAGAAACATACAGGAACTCAAATCCTTCTGTTCACCTGATTTAGAATTCCTCACAATCAAATGTAGACCGCATTATTTACCAAGAGAATTCTCTTTGATTATAATCACAGCCGTATATATCCCCCCCCCCCAAGCAGACACATCAATGGCTCTGAACGAACTTTGTTTAACTCTTTGCAAACTGGAAACCATTTATCCGGAGGCTGCATTCATTGTTGCTGGAGATTTTAACAAGGCTAATCTGAAAACAAGACTCCCTAAATTTTATCAGCATATCGATTGCGCAACCAGGGGTGGAAAAACCTTGGATCACTGTTACTCTAACTTCCGCGACGCATATAAGGCCCTGCCCCGCCCCCCTTTCGGAAAAGCTGACCACGACTCCATTTTGCTGATACCTGCCTACAGACAAAAATTTTAAAAAGAAGCTCCCACGCTGAGGTCTGTCCAACGCTGGTCTGACCAAGCTGACTCCACACTCCAAGACTGCTTCCATCACGTGGACTGGGACATGTTTCGTATTGCGTCAGATAACAACATTGACGAATATGCTGATTCGGTGTGCGAGTTCATTAGAACGTGCGTTGAAGATGTCGTTCCCATAGCAATGATTAAAACATTCCCTAACCAGAAACCGTGGATTGATGGCAGCATTCACGTGAAACTGAAAGCGCGAACCACTGTTTTCAATCAGGGCAAGGTGTCTGGTAACATGACTGAATACAAACAGTGCAGCTATTCCCTCCGTAAGGCTATCAAACAAGCTAAGCGTCAGTACAGAGACAAAGTAGAATCTCAATTCAACGGCTCAGACACAAGAGGCATGTGGCAGGGTCTACAGTCAATCACGGACTACAGGAAGAAATCCAGTCACGGACCAGGATGTCTTGCTCCCAGACAGACTAAATAACTTTTTTGCCCGCTTTGAGGACAATACAGTGCCACTGACACGGCCTGCAACGGAAACATGCGGTCTCTCCTTCACTGCAGCCGAGGTGAGTAAAACATTTAAACGTGTTAACCCTCGCAAGGCTGCAGGCCCAGACGGCATCCCCAGCCGCGCCCTCAGAGCATGCGCAGACCAGCTGGCTGGTGTGTTTACGGACATATTCAATCAATCCCTATACCAGTCTGCTGTTCCCACATGCTTCAAGAGGGCCACCATTGTTCCTGTTCCCAAGAAAGCTAAGGTAACTGAGCTAAACGACTACCGCCCCGTAGCACTCACTTCCGTCATCATGAAGTGCTTTGAGAGACTAGTCAAGGACCATATCACCTCCACCCTACCTGACACCCTAGACCCACTCCAATTTGCTTACCGCCCAAATAGGTCCACAGACGATGCAATCTCAACCACACTGCACACTGCCCTAACCCATCTGGACAAGAGGAATACCTCACAGGGCGATCCGGATGGAGACAGTGGAAATCTTGCAGCATGGAAGGATCCAACACGTCCTCCACCAGAACCTAGCATCTCCCCTCCGGACCATACCCCTCCCAGTCCACAAGGGTCTGAAGTCGTCCACCGCAGGAGCCTCGGTCTGACTCTGATGCCAAGGAGCCAGAACCGGGTGATACCCCAATACACACTGGAAGGGAGAAAGGTTGGTGGCGGAGTGGCAGAGCGAGTTCTTTGCCGCATACGCCGCCCACTCCCCCGGCCGGTCCTGGCAATAAGACCTCAGGAACCTACCCACATCCTGGTTAACTCTCTCCACCTGCCCGTTACTCTTGGGGTGAAAACCTGAGGTAAGGCTGACCGAGACCCCCAAATGTTCCATGAACGCCTTCCAGACCCTTGACGTGAACTGGGGACCCTGATCAAACACTATATTCTCAGGCACCCCATAGTGCCAAAAGACGTGTGTAAACAGGGCCTCCACAGTTTGTAGGGAGACCGGGCAAAGGGAGGAGACGACAGGACTTAGAAAAACGATCCACAATGACCAGGATCGTGGTGTTTCCCTGTGAAGGTGGAAGATCAGTTAGGAAATCCACTGACAGGTGCGACCACGGCCGTTGTGGAATGGGTAAGGGTTGTAACTTACCTCTGGACAGGTGTCTAGGAGCCTTGCATTGGGTGCACACCGAGCAGGAGGAAGCATAAACCCTCATGTTTTTAGATAAAGTGGGCATCCAGTACTTCCCACTAAGACAGCGCACCGTCTGACTGACCCCAGGACGACCAGAGGAGGGTGACGTATGGGCCCAATAGATCAGCCGGTCGCGGACAGCAGACGGAACATACAGACGCCCAGCTGGACACTGAGGGGGACCGGGCTCTGCATTTGATGCCCGCTCAATATCCGCGTCCAGCTTCCACACTACCGGCACCACCAAACAAGAGGAGGGGAGTATGTGAGTGGGATCCATGGGCCGCTCCTCTGTGTCATACAGCCGGGACAATGCATCTGCCCTAACGTTCTGGGAGCCTGTTCTGTAAGAAAGGGTAAAACAAAACGGGTGAAAAACATGGCCCACCTTGCGTCGCAAAGGTTCAGTCTCCTCCCCGCCCGGATGTACTCCAGATTGCGGTGGTCAGTCCAGATGAGAAAAAGGTGTCTAGCCCCCTCAAGCCAATGTCTCCACGCCTTCAGGGCCCTGACAACAGCCAACAACTCCCGGTCCCCCACATCATAGTTTTGCTCCACCGGGCTGAGCTTCTTCTTCGAGAAGACACAAGGGCGAAGCTTCAGTGGCGTACCTGAGCGCTGAGAGAGCACCGCTCCTATCCCAGCCTCGGACGCGTCCACCTCCACTATGAACGCCAAAGAGGGATCCGGATGGGCCAGCACGGGAGCCGAGGTAAACGGAGCCCTCAGGTGACTGAAAGCACAGTCCGCCTCAGCTGTCCACTGCAAGCGCACCGGGCCCCCCTTCAGCATTGAATTAATGGGAGCCGCTACCTGACCAAAACCCCGGATAAACCTCAGGTAGTAGTTGGCAAACCCTAAGAATCGCTGCACCTCCTTAGCCGTGGTGGGAGTCGGCAAATTACGCACTCCTGCAATGCGGTCACTCTCCATCTCTACCCCTGACATGGAAATGAGATACCCTAGGAAGGAGATGGACTGTTGGTCATGCTCCAACAGGCGACCAAGCACTTTGCGCACCAGGGACACATGCTCGGCGAGTATAGCGGAGTATATCAAAATGTCATCAATATACACCACTACACCCTGCCCATGCAGGTCCCTGAAAATCTCGTCTACAAAGGCTTGGAAGGCTGATGTCGCATTCATCAACCCGTACGGCATGACGAGGTACTCCTAGTGCCCAGAGGTGGTACTAAAAGCCGTCTTCCATTTGTCTCCCTCTCGGATACGCACCAGGTTGTTAGCACTCCTGAGATCTAGTTTGGTAAAGAAGCGCGCCCCGTGCATTGACTCCATCGCTGTGGCTATGAGCGGCAGCGGGTAACTATATCTCACCGTGATCTGATTTAGACCCCGGTAGTCAATACATGGACACAGACCTCCCTCCTTCTTCACAAAAAATAATCTTGAGGGGACTGGTGAAGTGGAGAACCGAATGTACCCCTGAGGCAGGGATTCGGAGACATATGTTTCCATAGCCTCCGTCTCTGCCTGTGAGAGGGGATACACGTGACTCCTGGGAAGTGCAGCGTCTACCAGGATATCTATCACACAATTGCCCCGTCGATGAGGTGGTAATTGAGCCGCCTTCTTTTTAGGGAAGGATAGAGCCAAATCTGCATATTCAGGGGGAATGCGCACGGTGGAGACCTGGTCTGGACTCTACACCGTTGTAGCATCAACGGAAACCCCTAAACACCTACCTGAGCACTCTCGCGACCACCCTGTGAGAGTCCTCTGTGGCCAAGAAACAGTGGGGTTATGACAAGCTAACCAGGGTAGGCCCAGCAACATGGGAAAAGCAAGAGAGTCAATAAGGAAAATACAAATTTTGACTCCCCTGCGTCACCATGCCCAAAGGAGCGGTGACCTCCCTAATTAACCCTGACCCTAATGGTCGACTATCTAAGGCATGAACGGGGAAGGGCACATCCACGGGAACAATGGGGGTCTCTAAACTGTGACCTAACGCTCTATCAATAAAATTCCCAGCCTCGCCTGAATCTACGAGCTCCTTATTCTGGGAATGCGGGGAAAACTCAGGAAAAGTGACAGACACAAACATATGTGCAACAGAGGACTCTGGGTGAGAATGGTGCCAGCTCACCTGGGGTGACGCCAGAGTGCCCTGCCTGATGCCTCGATTCCCAGAGGAACCAACCCGGCACCGACCAGCAGTGTGACCTCTGCGACCACAGATTGTGCACGAGCAGAAACCCCCTCCTGTCTCCCTGCGCACCGTCCCTCCCAGCTCCATGAGTATTGGAGAGGGGGTGTGGGAGGATGGAACCACCAGACCCCGATCTGGACGTCCGCGAGTCACCAGCAGGTTGTCCAGCCGGATGGACAGGTCCACCAGTTGGTTGGAAGTGAGGGTGGTGTCTCTGCAGGCCAGCTCCCGACGGACGTCCACCGCGCAGAATGCGTGGTAGAGGCGCCCGCCCGCTGCTCTTCCCTCGGGCGGTGGTTGAAAACAGCCATTTCTCTTCAAATGGTCTAATGCCGCTTCTTCCTCGCTCCACATAGCGTTTGCCCACTCCAGGAGTTTCCCGGTGAGGCACGAGACGAGGGTGGACACCCTCTTACGGTCCGATGGAGCTGGTTGGACCGTGGCCAGATAGAGGTTTAGTTAGAGGAGGAAACCCTGGCAGTTGGCAGCACTCCCGTCGTACTCCTGTGGCATGGAGAGACGGATCCCACTGGGTTCAGGCGGGAAAGGGGCGCTCAGGATAGACCCCGGTTGTGCTGGTGGTGGCGCTGGAAGAACTCCCTGTCTCTCCCAGTGGTCCATTGTCTGGACAATGCGATCCATGGTGGCACCCAGATGGTAAATCATTACCGCAGGCTCCACCTCCATGGTCGGGGTACCTTCTCCTGATGACTCCATAGGTGGTCGGAGATTCTGTAAGGTGTTCCTGTTGGTGGCAGGAAAGTCAGGCGCAGGAGAACGAACTTGGTATAAATGGAGTTGTTTTAATAAATGCTGACCAATCTCCAAAACAACCAAAATGTACAAAATAACAAAGTGGGTACAAAACCCGTCGCACACCAACATTAAATAGCACATCACATACAAACCAAAAAAATCTCCGACAAGGATATGAGGGGAAACACAAGATGTAATTGATGGGATTGGAACCAGGTGTGAAGGAAGACAAGACAAAATCAATGGAAAATGAAAAATGGATCAGTGATGGCTAGAAGGTCGGTGACGTCGACCGCCGAACACCGCCTGAACAAGGAGAGGGACCAACTTCGGTAGAAGTCGTGACAATGGAAGGTCTTTGTTGACCGATGATGGGGCACTGTGGAAGAGAGGGAGAAATATTCCCGATATAGCCGGAAGAGTTCAAGAAGCGATATGACAAGTTGATCAGTGGTGCCTCAGGTGGGTCTTCAAGTTCACCATTGAGAAAACACAATGAAGACTTTATAGAAGGAAATTTGGGGAGGAAATATGCCTGAAGCTGTATGGGCATTTAGGTTCCTGGGGGTCTGGTTTGACACTTCAATGACGTGGATGGAGCATATTAACAGAGTAGTTGTCAAAGGAAATAAAATATTGAATGTGATGCATTGTCTGTCAGGAATGGAGTTGGGGCTGGATAGAATGGCGTTAAAAATGCGATATATAGCGCTGAATATAATTTTGGGTGGAAAGGTAGGTGTTGTTATGGTGAGAGTGATGGGATTGTTTGAGAAGGAGTTCAGCCCCTCTGTGGGCCATACGCACTACCCTCTGTAGTGCCTTGATGGTGCCGCTGTAGTATTTTTGAGGATCTGGGAACCCATGCAAAATATTTTCAGACTCCTGTGGGGGAATAAGCGGTGTCGTGCCCTCTTCACAACTGTCTTTGGACCATGATAGTTTGTTGGGGATGTGAACACCAACATGAAGCTCTCAACCTGCTACACTACAGCCCAGTCGATGAGAATGAGGGCGTGCTCGGTCCTCCTTTTTCTGTAGTCCACAATCATCTCCTTTGTCTTAACCACGTTGAGGGAGGGGCTGTTATCCTGGCACCACACTACTAGGTCTTTGACCTCCTCCACATAGGCCGTCTCATCGTTGTCAGGGATCAGGCCTACCACTGCTGTGTCGTTGGCAAACTTAATGATGGTGTTGGAGTCGTGCTTGGTCATGCAGTCATGGGTGAACAGAGAGTACAGGAGGCACTGAGCTTGGACCCCTGTGTTGAGGATCAGTGTGGCAGCTGTGATGTTACATACCCTTACCACCTTGGGGCGGCATGTCAGGAAGTTCAGGATCCAGTTGCAGAGGGAGGAATTTAGTCCCAGGGTCCTTAGGTTAGTGATGAGCTTTGATGGCAATATTGTGTTGAATGCTGAGCTGTCGTCAATGAATAGCATTCTCACGTAGGTGTTCCTTTTGTCCAGGTGGGAAAGGGCAGTGTGGAGTGCAATAGAGATTGCATCATCTGTGGATCTGTTGGGGCGGTATGCAAATTGGTGTGGGTCTAGGATTTCTGGGATAATGGTGTTGATGTGAGCCAAGACCAGCCTTTCAAAGCACTTCATGGCTACAGACTTGAGTGCTACGGGTCGGTAGTAATTTAGGCAGGTTACCTTGGTGTTCTTGGGCACAGGGACTATGGTGGGCTGCTTGAAACATGTTGGCATTACGGATTTGGTCAGGAACAGGTTGAAAATGTCAGTGAAGACACTTGCCAGTTGGTCAGCGCATGCTCGGAGTACACGTCCTGGTATTCTGTCTGGCCCTGCAACCTGTTTAAAGGTCTTAATTACATTGGCTACGGAGAGTGTGATCACACAGTCGTCCAGAACAGCTGGTGCTCTCATGTATGCTTTAGTGTTGCTTGCCTCGAAGTGAGCATAGAAGTTATTTAGCTCGTCTGGTAAGCTCGTAGTAGGATTTCTTATAAGCGTCCAGGTTAGAGCTGCCGCTCCTTGAAAGCGGCAGCTCTACCCTTTAGTTCAGTGTGGATATTACCTGTAATCCATGGCTTCTGGTTTGGGTATGTACGTACAGTCACTGTGGGGACGACGTCATTGATGCACTTATTGATGAAACCAGTGACTGATGTGATGTACTCCTCAATGCCATCGGAAGAATCCCGGAACTTATTCAAGGCTGTGCTGGCAAAACAGTTCTGTAGCTTAGCACCTGCGTCCTCTGACCACTTCCTTATTGAGTGAATCACTGGTACTTCCTGCTTTAGTTTTTGGTTGTAAGCAGGAAAAGAGGATAGAGTTATGGTCAGATTTTCCAAATGGAGGACAAGGGAGAGCTTTGTACGTGTCTCTGTGTGTGGAGTAAAGGTGGTCTAGATTTTTTCTCCCTCTGGTTGCACATTGAACATGCTGGTAGAAATTATGTAAAATGGATTTAAGTTTCCTTGCATCCAAGTCCCCAGCCACTAGGAGTGCCGTCTCTGGATGAGCATTGTTCTGTTTGCTTATGGCCCTATACAACTCGTTGAGTGCCGTCTTAGTGCCAGCATCAGTTTGTGGTGATAAATAGACAGCCACGGAAAATATAGATAAAAACTCTCTTGGTAAATAGTGTATACACAATGGAGTTGCTGGCCATACTCTTGGCTGCAGAGTGGGTGGAGGATGTGAGGACACAGCAATATGCTACTGTTATTTTTCACTGTCTATTTACTGTTTATTTCTTTACTTATCTATTGTTCACCTAATACCTATTTTTTTTAACTTAAATTGCACTGTTGGTTAGGGCCTGTAAGTAAGCATTTCACAGTAAGGTCTACACCTGTTGTATTCAGTGCACGTGACAAATACACTTTGATTTGACAGACAGGCAGGGGAAGAGGTGAGGCCAGACAGGGTAGTCATCTTTTCTGACTTCTGTGCAGCACTGATGAGCTTAAATTAATTTATGTCACAGAGCAGACAAGATGTCTTGTGTGAGATTTTGCAGTGCCTGTTTAGATTGAAACACATGGGGGGTATTTGTGAGGTTCCTCTGGGTGTCAGCTCATGTGGGAGTAGAAGGGAATGAGGAGGTGGATGTTCTCAAACATCCTAATGTTGACATGGAAATGCCAATAAGAAAAGCAGAAGCCAAGGGACTAATAATAACAGTAGTCAAAAACAAATGGAACGGGGAGGGAAAGGGAAGACACCTGTGTAAGATCCAGGAGAAGGTGGGGGCAGGGAGGTACTCAGGTCGAGAGAGAACTTTTAAAAAGATTCGTTCCATGTTTATTTCACTTTTGTATATTATCTACTTCACTTGCTTTGGCAATGTTAACGTATGTTTCCCATGCCAAAAAAGCCCCTTGAATTGAATTAATGACAAATAAAACTCTAATATACCTTGATTAGATAAGTATTCACCCACCTCAATACATGGCAGAATCACCTTTGGCAGTGATTGCAGCTGTGTGTCTTCCTGGGTAAGTCTCATAAGAGCAGATTTATGTCAAAACTGTAATTTGGCCACTCAGGAACATTCACTGTTTTCTTGGTAAGCAACTCCAGTTTAGATTTGGCTTCGTGTTGCATGTTATAGTCCTGCAGACAGGTGAATTCCTCTCCCAGAGTCTGGTGTGAAGCATTACTTAAGCAAGTTTTTGTCAAGAGAATTATGTTCTCAGTGTTCATAAACCCAATTGAATTGATTACTCAGTCTGATACCCAGAATTTGTAGGAAACTGGTTGGAATGAATCAGATGGAGGCCCAGCTACAATTGTCAGGAATGTTTATTTAGAGAGCTCTGCCTATCATTTCAGGTATATTGGTCTATATACCTCACATTTCGTCATAAATGTCCCTCCTCCTCTCAGATACAATGGCAACATAGTTCACAAGTCTTCTCCTACTCATAAATAGTGTGCCACCTGTTAAACAATCTACTACAAGCCCAAGGTCTCTCCCTTCCCTGGGTGGGGACAGAATGTCCTGTAAGGAACACAGTATTCCATCCTGTCTGACGATAGCTCCATTTTATTTCTCACTTACACCCTGCTTACATACTAAAAAGGAACAGAAAGCCCTTGTTCTAATTTTTGACTAAAACTACACACAATAGATTTAGTTTTATGATTATAATATGTTTCATACAATCATACAGTGACAGGGTAGTATTCTGTTATTTTTAGTTCTACATGAAATGTATACTGAATTTAATCATTATTCATAAAATCATGAACTGTTTTCTTCTAGGATTTTGCCTGTGCTAGCGTCACTACATTTTTTTTTCATCCTGAAAAACTACCCAGTCTTTGCTGATGTAAAGCATACCCATACCATGCTTTTACATATCTACACTGCTTGCCGTTTGGGGTTTTAGGCCGGGTTTCTGTATAGAACTTGGTGACATCTGCTGATGTAAAAAGGGCTTTATAAATGTGATTGATGATGCAGCCACCACCATGCTTGAAAATAAGGAGGCAGTTACTCAGTGATGTGTTGTGTTTGCCTCAAACATAAAGCTTTGCATTTAGGCCAAAAAGTGTATTCCCTTGCCGTGCTTTTTCTCTCTCCCAATATTACTTTAGTGCCTTGTTGCAAAGATATGCATATTTTTGAAGACCTTTTCTGTATATTTGTATTCTTCTTTTCACTGACATCTGTCGTGGAATTTCTAACCTAGTGGGAGAGACAGTAATTTCAAGCAATTCATCATTATTTAATTATTGCAATAATGAAGCTGGTCAGCAGCACACTGAGGTGGGTAGGTGAGAGCTCGACAATACAGAGAACGCAAGGGGATTATATAGAAACTTCAAAACTACTTAGTCATAGTTGATTCTGGCCTTCCCTGGTGCATCTGAGCTCCACAATCCCTTTGTGTCAACCTTGTGGTCGAATGCACCGGGTGTGGATCACCCCACCTTGGCTTAGTGTCGCAGGAAGAGGATGCTTTAGAACAATACCGATTCTGTTTCTGCTCCTTGTGCTATCTATGGTTGCCAGATGTGTCCTTGGCTGTACGCTCAGAATGGCTGTGGGGAGTGAAAGTGGGAGAGAGGAACCAACCCTGAGGCAGGGGAAGTGGTGAAACTCTTGTAGTTACACCCCTCCATATGTGCACAGCAATATGCCTTAATTAAAACCTCTTACAGCTACCCCCTACTTTTTTCAATGTCCACCTGAAGACATACCCAAATTTAACTGC
Source organism: Oncorhynchus masou masou (assembly GCF_036934945.1). Taxonomy (NCBI): domain Eukaryota; kingdom Metazoa; phylum Chordata; class Actinopteri; order Salmoniformes; family Salmonidae; genus Oncorhynchus; species Oncorhynchus masou. Next base: position 72,423,862 of record NC_088240.1, read on the forward strand.
CTGTAGCTCAGGCCCAGAACCAAGGATATGCATATTCTTGGTTTCATTTGAAAGAATACACTCTGAAGTTTGTGTAAATGTAGGAGAATAGAACACAATAGATCTGGTTTAGATAATACAATGAAAAAAAACATACGTTTTTTTTATTGTTGTATCATTATCATCTTTAAAATGAACAAGACAAAACAAACATTCAGATAGGATGATGGGGACAATTTCAGTGAAAAATATGAGGGCAACAGTACTTGTGCAAAGTTTCAGAATGATAACTTCCAAAATGAGTGTGCGACATGACATTTATCATGAAGTCACCCAGGTGTCCCACACAAGTAGCCCAAATGTCCCCAAGTGAAGTTATACATTTTGAATGGAATAACTATATACAAAATATCAAAATGGTATTTTAACACCCACCCCCAAAATGGTGGGTAAAAAAACATGATTTTGTTTTTTACAAAATAACACTTTTAATATTTGGAAGACCCTCAGTCCTCTACACAATATTGTGCTGCTGAAGCTAGGTGTCATAGCAGTCTCTTTCTGCTGTAAAACAGAGGGTCACCAATCATGTGGTGCAGGTGATGGGGGACTTATTTTGCAAAGAACACAGCGACGCCTCCATGCTGTGCCCTTTTGGCCCTGAGGCACATCCATGCCTGCAAAAATAAATTTGGGCAGATGAACACCACTTGTGGCAGGAGCAGAAGGGACAGAGTTAGAGGGGACAGAACGTGGCGGAGTGGTGCTGTAGCCAGCAAGCTCCTTGATGAGCAGCTCTCTGAAGGCTAGCTGTGAGATGGGGGGGGCTTTCCACAGCTCTTAGCCATTTCCTTGTGTAGGATGAATGCATTCACCACAGCAATGTCGATGAAATGATAGGTCTTGTACCATTCATCGTCTTGGAGAACATTGTAATAGCCTATCAGCGCATCTGACAGGTCAACACCTCCCATGCTCTTGTTGTAGTCCTTTATTGCAGTTGGAATGGGGACATGTTTTGCGGTCCATGCCCCAGTAGAGCTGAGACAACTGGTGTCCGGCTGGATGGACACCTTGGCACTGGGGGCTTCCATTCGGAGTCAGTGTCACTGTGAAAGAAAATGTTCAGTTAGAATAGTTTCACATATGAGCCCTGTATCAACAGCTATAATAAACAGATATAGAGTACAGGGAACATAAGGTTGAATATATTATTATAGACCTGCTAGATCTACTGTCTCATTTACATTATGACAGACCAGCTAGATCTACTGACTATTTTATATTATGACATTTCAGCTAGATCTACTGTCTCTATTCCCGAAAAGTCTTTAGTCAGCCACCAATTGTGCAAGTTCCCCCACTTAAAGATGAGAGGCCTATGATGAAAATAGGTACTTCAACTATGACAGACAAAATGAGAAAAATAATCCAGAAAATCACATTGTAGGATTTTTTAATGAATGTATTTGCAAATTATGGTGGAAAATAAGTATTTGGTCACCTACAAACAAGCAAGATTTCTGGCTCTCACAGACCTGTAACTTCTTCTTTAAGAGGCTCCTCTGTCCTCCACTCGTTACCTGTATTAACGGCACCTGTTTGAACTTGTTATCAGTATAAAAGACACCTGTCCACAACCTCAAACAGTCACACTCCAAACTCCACTATGGGCAAGACCAAAGAGCTGTCAAAGGACACCAGAAACAAAATTGTAGACCTGCACCAGGCTGCAATAGGTAAGCAGCTTGGTTTGAAGAAATCAAATGTGGGAGCAATTATTAGGAAATGGAAGACATACAAGACCACTGATAATCTCCCTCGATCTGGGGCTCCATGCAAGATCTAACCCCGTGGGGTCAAAATGATCACAAGAACGGTGAGCAAAAATCCCAGAACCACACGGGGGGACATAATGAATGACCTGCAGAGAGCTGGGACCAAAGTAACGAAGCCTACCATCAGTAACACACTATGCCACCAGGGACTCAAATCCTGCAGTGCCAGACGTGTCCCCCTGCTTAAGCCAGTACATGTCCAGGCTCGTCTGAAGTTTGCTAGAGAGCATTTGGATGATCCAGAAGAAGATTGGGAGAATGTCATATGGTCAGATGAAACCAAAATATAACTTTTTGGTAAAAACTCAACTCGTCGTGTTTGGAGGACAAGGAATGCTGAGTTGCATCCAAAGAACACCGTACCTACTGTGAAGCATGAGGGTGGAAACATCATGCTTTGGGACTGTTTTTCTGCAAAGGGACCAGGACGACTGATCCGTGTAAAGGAAAGAACGAATGGGGCCATGTATCGTGAGATTTTGAGTGAAAACCTCCTTCCATCAGCAAGGGCATTGAAGATGAAATGTGGCTGGGTCTTTCAGCATGACAATGATCCCAAACACACCGCCCGGGCAACGAAGTAGTGGCTTCGTAAGAAGCATTTCATGGTCCTGGAGTGGCCGAGCCAGTCTCCAGATCTCAACCCCATAGAAAATCTTTGGAGGGAGTTGAAAGTCCGTGCGGGCCAGCAACAGCCCCAAAACATCACTGCTCTAGAGGAGATCTGCATGGAGGAATGGGTCAAAATACCAACAACAGTGTGTGAAAACCTTAAGACTTACAGAAAATGTTTGACCTCTGTCATTGCCAACAAAGGGTATATAACAAAGGTATTGAGAAACTTTTGTTATTGACCAAATACTTATTTTCCACCATAATTTGCAAATAAATTAATTAAAAGTCCTACAATGTGATTTTCTGGATTTTTTGTTCTCATTTTGTCTGTCATAGTTGAAGTGTAACTATGATGAAAATTACAGGCCTCTCTCATCTTTTTAAGTGAGAGAACTTGCACAATTGGTGGCTGACTAAATACTTTTTTGCCCCTCTGTATATGTTATAATAACACTTACAACAATACTGAATGAACAATTACATTTTTATTTTAACTTAATATAATACATAAATAAAATCTATTTAGTCAAAAATAAATAATGAAACATGCTAACTTTGGTTTAAATAATGCAAAAACACAGTGTTGGAGAAGAAAGTAAAAGTGCAATATGTGCCATGTAAAAAATAAAGTGTGAATGAATGCTTACGAGCCTGCTGCTGCCTACCACTGCTCAGTCAGACTGCTCTATCAAATATCAAATCATATACTTAATTATAATAAACACAGAAATACGAGCCTTTGGTCATTAATACGGTAAAATATGGAAACTATCATTTAGAAAACAAAACTTTTATTCTTTCTGTGAAATACGGGACCGTTCCATATTTTATCGAAAGGGTGGCAACCAGAAGTCTAAATATTGCTGTTACATTGCACAACCTTCAATGTTATGTCATAATTACGTAAAATTCTTCGCAAATTAGTTCGCAACGAGCCAGGTGGCCCAAACTGTTGCATATACCCTGACTCTGCTTGCACTGAATGCAAGAGAAATTACACAATTTCCCGTGTTAATATTGCCTGCTAACATGAATTTCTTTTAAATAAATATGCAGGTTTAAAAATATATACTTCTGTGTATTGATTTTAAGAAAGGCATTGATGTTTTTTGTTAGGTACATTTTGTGCAAAGATTGTGCTTTTTTTCGGCAATGTGCTTTTGTTAAATCGTCACCCGTTTGGCGAGGTTGAAGTAGGCTGTTATTCGATGGTAAATTAACAGGCACCGCATTGATTATATGCAACGCAGGCCAAGCAAGATAAACTAGTAATATCATCAACCATGTGTAATAACTAGTGATTATGTGAAAATTGATTGTTTTTTATAAGATAAGTTTAATGCTAGCTAGCAACTTACCTTGGCTCCTTGCTGCACTCGCGTAACAGGTGGTCAGCTTGCCACGCAGTTTCCTTGTGGATTGCAATGTAATCGGCCATAATCAATTGTTATGAAAAGTTGAAATCTGTCCTAATTAATTGGGCCGTGTCGATTAATCGGTCGACCTCTAATTATGACTCTTGGTCCATCTGACTGAGACCGGTATAACCATGCATGGTGTAACTCAAGCCATATATTATTTTCAATATATGGATGTGATCCCCATTGTTTTCCCACATATAAGCTTTCTTTTTACAGGTCCACTCAAAAGCATGTGGGATGAAAAGACAATTGTCATCTCAAAGCTTCTTCCAATTTCATTGCTTTTCTCAGGTAGCTAGTTATCATATTCCATCTTCTTATCATGTGTTCATTTGTATACAAACATTTAGTAAAGCATCATTTAGAATGCTGGTTTTACAACAACCATCACTATGAAGCACAAAAGTATCACAGTATCTTTGGTGATCAAATACAAGATAATTTAAGTTTCTCCCTAATCTATGGCTGTATTGTCTGTCTCCTTCCTTACTCATTATTGAGGTGCCTCTTGCAACTGGCGGCAGACCGGCTTTGGTATTATTAGGGATAGTTAGCAGCATTAGCAATGCCACTATTATTAGAGATAGTTAGCAGCATTAGCAATGCCACTCATATTGTACTTCAGACGCCTGAAACACACCAACACCAGCTGGTCCCACATGACCATAAAACAGGACAAGATGAGGCTCATGAAACAGAGACTTGATACATCAAGTACATACGGGCGGCAGGGTAGCCTAGTGGTTAGAGTGTTGGACTGGTAACCGAAAGGTTGCAAGTTTGAATCCCCGAGCTGACAAGGTACAAATCTGTCGTTCTGCCCCTAGGCTGTCATTGAAAATAAGAATTTGTTCTTAACTGACTTGCCTAGTAAAATAAAGGTACATTTTTTTTTTAAATAATGAACAAAAATTAGTTATAAAAGTCTAAGCTCACAGGACTGTTTCAATGTCACAAATATAGGTGTGTGTGTTGCTGCCTTCTGAAATATTTCCACTCCCTATTGGTAATGTATTATAGAGTACTGCTTGCAGTAGACTTTGCTACTCTCTGCAGCCCTATGTAATCCAGACTACTTTGTTTTTTTGGGGATGCGAAGGGTGGCTACTTTGAAGAATCTCAAATAAAAATATATTTTGATTTAATTTTTTTGGTTACGGCATGATTTCATACAGTGTTATTTCATAGTTTTGATGTCTTCACTATTATGCTACAATGTAGAAAATAGTACAAATAAAGAAAAAACCCTGAATGAGTTGGTGTGTCCAAACTTTTGACTGGTACTGTACATTTTGTCCACTGTCATTGTCAAACGTGGCTGGTAACAACAACTGGGAAAAGTACTATCCACCTTACAGTTGGGCTGGTTGTAAAGTTGATGCTACATGACGTTGTGGATGTAACTGCAACTTCTGGGGCATATTACAGAAATATTTCACGTTATTACATGGTACCTGGTGTCACTCTGTGAGACAGTTCATTACATTACCAATTTACTGTTGCTGCAACGCAGGCATTTTGAAAAGCAACTGTTCAACCAGCATATCAGCCAATAGTTGTTACAAGCTGTTGCAACAAGACATGTTTGACTAACCTTGAGCCACCCACAGAAGGTACATATACAAATACAACACACTTACTCCTTCATCACCACCTTAAGTATATTTGTTTTATAAAGCCATATGTTGACCCAACAGGAAAAGGTTACCAATAGGAAGTTGTGGAGGAATTGGGAGGAATTTGCATTGTAACTTAGATAAAGAATACAACCCTGGTGATAGCAGTTCAAAAGGATATCTTCTGACACATCACCCTCAGAGCTAGACTGTGAACCCAGATACCAGCCTCACCACCACCACTACCTGCCTTCGTTCCATCTAAGCCGGTTCGTGGAATACCCCTGTCCCTCTCAGAGCACTTTGACGGCGCGTTATTGACCTGTACCTCGCTCGCTACGCCGACGCTATCTCCGGGAGAGACAGGGTTGCCACGTCATCTCGGCACTGACCAGACGGGCCCTGAACTGTGGTGCCACAGTTTGGGAGACGGGCGGACCCGAAGTCGAGTACTATGATCACTTCACCCTCCTCTTCCGCTTGGAGTTCGATCATCCTGTGGAGGGCCGAGAAGGGGGTGAGCGCCTACTACGAGTACACCAGGGATCTAGGACTGTCCTGGAGTTCCGGACCATCACGGTCAGAGACGACAGTAGGGAGTGAACATTCCCCATAGTATATACAATAGGCCAGGGGGGAGGAGGAAGTGTCTAAGGATGGAGTAGGCAGGTGGGTATTTGGAAGGGCAAAGTGGGATCAGTTTCAGGAGCTGAGTGAGCAGGTGATGGCTCAGGTGGATATGAGAGGAGATGTGGATAGTTTGAATAACTGGGTGATAACAGCATTCGTGGGGGCAGCTACTGTTGCTAATCCTAAGAGTTCAGGGAGTAAGAAAGCAGTCCCATGCTGGACGGAGGAGTGTGGAGCATTGGTGAGGAGTAGGAAGAAAGCAGTAGATGTACCCAATCCGGAATCCAGGGAAGAACCCAATGAGATCAACAAGCTATCGGCCAGCAGCTTTAACATATGTACAGATGAAGTCGGAAGTTTACACCTTAGTCTAATAGGTTTAAACTCGGTTTTCACAATTCCTGAAGTTTAATCCTAGTAAAATTCCCTGCTTTAGGTCAGTTAGGATCACCACTTTATTTTAAGAATGTGAAATGTCAGAATAATAGTAGAAATAATTATTTATTTCAGCTTTTATTTCTTTCATCACATTCGCAGTGGGTCAGAAGTTTACATACACTCAATAAGTATTTGGTAGTGTTGTCTTTAAATTGTTTAACTTGGGTCAAATGTTTCGAGTAACCTTCCACAAGCTTCCCACAATAAGTTGGGTGAATTTTGTCCCATTCCTCCTGACAGAGCTGGTTTGTAGGCCTCCTTGCTCACACACGCTTTTTCAGTTCTGCCCACAAATCTTCTATAGGATTGAGGTCAGGGCTTGTGATGGCCACTCCAATACCTTGACTTTGTTGTCCTTACGCCATTTTGCCACAACTTTGGAGGTATGCTTGGGGTCATTGTCCATTTGGAAGACCCATTTTGTAACCAAGAATTTAACTTCCTGACTGATGTCTTGAGATGTTGCTTCAATATAATTTTCCACCCTCATGTTGCCATCTATTTTGTGAAGTGCACCAGTCCCTTCTGCAGCAAAGCACCCACACAACATGATGCTGCCATCCCCGTCCTTCACGGTTGGGATGGTGTTCTTCGGCTTGCAAGCCTCTCCCTTTTTCCATTATGGCCAAACAGTTCTATTTTTGTTTCATCAGACCAGAGGACATTTCTCCAAAAAGTATGATCTTTGTTTCGATGTGCAGTTGCAAACCGCAGTCTGGGTTTTTATGGCGGATTTAGAGCAGTGGCTTCTTCCTCGCTGAGTTGCCATTCAGGCTATGTCGATATAAGACTTGTTTTACTGTGGATACTATAGATACTATATTAGATACTATATTTTTGTACCTGTTTCCTCCAGTAGCTTCACAAGGTACTTTGCTGTTGTTCTGCGATTGAGAACGCGTCTCCTTCCTGAGCGGTATGATGGCTGCGGGGTCCCATGGTGTTTATACCTGCATACTATTGTTTGTACAGATGAACGTGGTACCTTGAGGCATATGGAAATTGCTCCAAAGGATGAACCAGACTTGTGGAGGTCTACAATTTTATTCTGAGTTCTTGACTGATTTTTTTTCACATGACGTCAAGCAAAGAGGCACTGAGTTTGAAGGTAGACCTTGAAATACATCCACAGGTACACCTCCAATTGACTCAAATGATGTCAATTAGCCTATCAGAAGCGTCTAAAGCCATGACATAATTTTCTGGAATTTTCCAAGATGTATAAAGGCACAATCAACTTAGTGTATGTAAATGTCTGACCCACTGGAATTGTGATACAGTGAATTACAGTGATACAATCTGTCTGTAAACAATTGTTAGAAAAATGACTTGTGTCATGCACAAAGTAGATGTCCTAACCGACTTGCCAAAACTATAGTTTGTTAATTATTAGACCAAGGCGCAGCGTGAATAGTGTTCCACATATTTTAATAAAACTGAAACTCACAAAAACAAAAACAATAAAGCACAAACGAAACATGAAGCTGCTGGCGTGCACTCAGGCAACTACATGTAGACAAGATCACACAAACAAAAATGAGGAAATGGCTACCTAAATATGATCCCCAATCAGAGACAATGATAAACAGCTGTCTCTGATTGGGAGCCATATCAGGCCAACATAGATATACAAAAAACCTAGATGACCCACCCTAGTCACTATCACGCCCCAACCAACATAGAGAATAAACAGCTTACTCTGGTCAGGGAGTGACAACAAGAACTTTGTGGAGTGGTTGAAAAATGAGTTTTAATGACTACAACCTAAGTGTATGTAAACTTCTGACTTCAATTGTACGTAAGATTATGGAACGTATTATCACAGAGAAGCTACATTTCTTCCTGGATAGCAGAGTGGGTTCAGGAAAAGTAGGGGAACTATGGACCAGTGCTCTGCTTGGAAGCAGAGGTCAGGAAGGCTCAGGTGAACAAGGAGACTGTTGTTGCTGTCTTTTTGATGTGGAGAAGGCTTATGATATGATGTGGAAGGTGGGGTTGTTAATCAAGATTGATATTATGGGGATAGGAGGAAATACGTACACCTGGATAAAGGATTTCCTGTTTGGAAGGTCTATCCAGGTGAGGGTGGGGATGTCTCATCAAGCAGCTACCTAGTGGATAACGGAACACCACAAGGGGCGTGATTAGTCCTCTGTTGTTCTCAATCATGATCAATGATGTTTACTCTCCAGTACAGCCGGATATGCAGGAATTTGGGGTGGATGTCAGGAAACATATTACAGATCATCTGGCTGTATATACGGCAGAGCTGATGGCCATACTGTTGGCCTTTCAGTGGGAGGAGGAAGTCAAGCCAGACACAGTAGTTATTTGCTCTGATTCATGTGCAGTGTTAATGAGTCTACAGTCATTTAGCTCACTTAGCAGACATCGCCTGCTGTTTGAGGTGTTACAAACCCATGGCAGGATTAGACAGATGGGTATACAGATAAGATTTACTTGGGTCCCCTTAGTAGTGGGTTTTGTTGATGTTGTTGTTTTTCTGAATTTTGTTTTTCTCAAAATTCAGCTAATCACAGGTCTTAAGAGTCTACAAAACATAAGTAGTATACGTAAAGGATCAGAGGACCAAAAGGATCAGAGGACCAATATGCGGCGTGGTAAGTGTCCATGGTTCTTTTAATACTTAAATGTACACATGAACAACTGAATACAAGAAACGTGAAAACCCCAAACAGTCCTATCTGGTGCAAACACAGAGACAGGAACAAACACACAGTGAAACCCAGGCTACCTAAGTATGATTCTCAATCAGAGACAACTAATGACACCTGCCTCTGATTGAGAACCATACTAGGCCGAAACATAGAAATACCCAAATCATAGAAAAACAAACATAGACTGCCCACCCCAACTCACGCCCTGACCATACTAAATAATGAAAAAACAAAGGAAATAAAGGTCAGAACGTGACGGGGGGTGTCAAAAGTAACAGTCCGTATCTGGTGTTGCCACCAGCTGCATTAAGAACTGCAGTGCATCTCCTCCTCATGAACTGCACCAGATTTGCCAGTTCTTGCTGTGAGATGTTACCCCACTCTTCCACCAAGTCACCTGCAAGTTCCCCAACATTTCTGTGGGGAATTATTTACTTATTTTATTTAACCTTTATTTAACCAGGTAGGCAAGTTGAGAACAAGTTCTCATTTACAACCGCAACCTGGCCAAGATAAACAAAGCAGTTCGACACATAGAGGTGGGTGATGCTATGGTGACCAGCGAGCTAAGATAAGGGGGGACTTTACCTAGCAGGGTCTTGTAGATGACATGTAGACAGTGGGTTTGGCGCCGAGTATGAAGCGAGGGCCAGCCAATGAGAGCGTACAGGTCGCAATGGTGGGTAGTATATGGGGCTTTGGTGACAAAACGGATGGCACTGTGATAGACTGCATCCAATTTGTTGAGTAGGGTATTGGAGGCTATTTTGTAAATGACATCGCCGAAGTCGAGGATTGGTAGGATGGTCAGTTTACAAGGGTTTGTTTGGCAGCATGATTTGTATTTTTATTTATTTCACCTTTATTTAACCAGGTAGGCTAGTTGAGAACAAGTTCTCATTTGCAACTGCGACCTGGCCAAGATAAAGCATAGCAGTGTGAACTGACAACATAGAGTTACACATGGAGTAAACAATTAACAAGTCAATAACACAGTAGAAAAAAGAGAGTCTATATATACATTGTGTGCAAAAGGCATGAGGAGGTAGGCGATTAATTAGAATTTTGCAGATTAACACGGGAGTGATAAATGATCAGATGGTCATGTACAGGTAGAGATATTGGTGTGCAAAAGAGCAGACAAGTAAATAAATATAAACAGTACGGGGATGAGGTAGGTAAAATTGGGTGGGCTATTTACCAATAGACTATGTACAGCTGCAGCGATCGGTTAGCTGCTCAGATAGCAGATGTTTGAAGTTGCTGAGAGAGATAAAAGTCTCCAACTTCAGTGATTTTTGCAATTCGTTCCAGTCACAGGCAGCAGAGAACTGGAACAAAAGGCGGCCAAATGAGGTGTTGGCTTTAGGGATGATCAGTGAGATACACCTGCTGGAGCGCATGCTACGGGTGGGTGTTGCCATCGTGACCATGGAACTGAGATAAGGCGGAGCTTTACCTAGCATGGACTTGTAGATGACCTGGAGCCAGTGGGTCTGGCGACGAATATGTAGCAAGGGCCAGCCGACAAGAGCGTACAGGTCGCAGTGGTGGGTGGTATAAGGTGCTTTAGTAACAAAACGGATGGCACTGTGAAAAACTGCATCCAGTTTGCTGAGTAGAGTATTTGAAGCTATTTTGTAGATGACATCGCCGAAGTCGAGGATCGGTAGGATAGTCAGTTTTACTAGGGTAAGTTTGGCGGCGTGAGTGAAGGAGGCTTTGTTGCGGAATAGAAAGCCGACTCTAGATTTGATTTTAAGATTGGAGATGTTTGATATGAGTCTGGAAGGAGAGTTTACAGTCTAGCCAGACACCTAGGTACTTATAAATGTCCACATATTCTAGGTCGGAACCATCCAGGGTGGTGATGCTAGCGAACGGTTGAAAAGCATGAATTTGGTTTTACTAGTGCTTTAGAGCAGTTGGAGGCCACGGAAGGAGTGTTGTATGGCATTGAAGCTCATTTGGAGGTTAGATAGCACAGTGTCCAAGGAAGGGCCTGAAGTATACAGAATGGTGTGGTCTGCGTAGAGGTGGATCAGGGAATCGCCCGCAGGAAGAGCAACATCATTGATATATGCAGAGAAAAGAGTCGGCCCGAGAATTGAACCCTGTGGCACCCCCATAGAGACTGCCAGAGGACCGGACAGCATGCCCTCCGATTTGAGACACTGAACTCTGTCTGCAAAGTAGTTGGTGAACCAGGCAAGGCAGTCATCAGAAAAACCAAGGTTACTGAGTCTGCCGATAAGAATATGGTGATTGACAGAGTCGAAAGCCGTGGCCAGATCAATGAATATGGCTGCACAGTAATGTTTCTTATCGATGGCGGTTAAGATATCATTTAGGACCTTGAGCGTGACTGAAGTGCACCCATGACCAGCTCTGAAACCAGATTGTATAGCGGAGAGGGTATGGTGAGATTCAAAATGGTCGGTAATCTGTTGGTTGACTTGGCTTTCGAAGACCTTAGAAAGGCAGGGTAAGATAGATATAGGTCTGTAGCAGTTTGGGTCAAGAGTCCCCCCCCCCTTTGACGAGGGGGATGACCGCAGCTGCTTTACAATCTTTGGGAATCTCAGACGACACGAAAGAGAGGTTGAACAGGCTAGTAATAGGGGTGGCAACAATTTCGGCAGATCATTTTTAGAAAGAAAGGGTCCAGATTGTCTAGCACGGCAGATTTGTAGGGGTCCAAATTTTGCAGCTCTTTCAGAACATCAGCTGATTGGATTTGGGAGAAGGAGAAATGGGGAAGGCTTGGGCGAGTTGCTGTGGGGGGTGCAGTGCTGTTGACCGGGGTAGGGGTAGCCAGGTGGAAAGCATGGCCAGCCGTAGAAAAATGCTTATTGAAATTCTCAATTATAGTGGATTTATCAGTAGTGACAGTATTTCATATCTTCAGTGCAGTGGGCAGCTGGGAGGAGGTGTTCTTATTCTCCATGGACTTTACAGTGTCCCAGAACTTTTTTGAGTTAGTGTTGCAGGAAGCAAATTTCTGCTTGAAAAAGCTAGCCTTGGCTTTTCTAACTGCCTGTGTATATTGGTTTCTAGCTTCCCTGAAAAGCTGCATATCACAAGGGCTGTTCGATGCTAATGCAGAACGCCATAGGATGTTTTTGTGTTGGTTAAGGACAGTCAGGTCTGGGGAGAACCAAGGGCTATATCTGTTCGTGGTTCTACATTTCTTGAATGGGGCATGCTTATTTAAGATTGTTAGGAAGGCATAAAAAAACAGGCATCCTCTACTGACGGGATGAGAGCAATATCCTTCCAGGATACCCCGGCCAGGTCGATTAGAAAGGCCTGCTTAGAAGTGTTTCAGGGGACGTTTGACAGTGATGAGTCGAGGCCATTTGACCGCTGACCCATTACGGATGCAGGCAATGAGGCAGTGATCGCTGAGATCTTGGTTGAAGACAGCAGAGGTGTATTAAGTTGGTTAGGATGATATCTATGAGGTTGCCCGTGTTTACGGCTTTGGGGAGGTACCTGGTAGGTTCATTGATAATTTGTGTAAGATTGAGGGCATCAAGCTTAGATTGTAGGATGGCTGGGGTGTTAAGCATGTTCCAGTTTAGGTCGCCTATCAGCAGGAGCTCTGAAGATAGATGGGGGGGGGGGCAATCAGTTCAAGTATGGTGTCCAGAGCACAGCTGGGGGCAGAGGGTGGTCTATAGCAGGCGGCAACGGTGAGAGACTTGTTTTTAGAGAGGTGGATTTTTAAAAGTAGAAGTTCAAATTGTTTGGGTACAGACCTGGATGGTAGGACAGAACTCTGCAGGCTCTCTGTGCAGTAGATTGCAACACCGCCCCCTTTGGCAGTTCTATCTTGTCTGAAAATGTTGTAGTTAGGGATGAACATTTCAGAATTTTTGATGGTCTTCCTAAGCCAGGATTCAGACACAGCTAGAACATCCGGGTTGGCAGAGTGTGCTAAAGCAGTGAATAAAACAAACTTAGGGACGAGGCTTCTTCTTGGCATGAAACCAAGGTTATTACGGTTACAGAAGTCATCAAAAGAGAGCGCATGGGGAATAGGAGTGGAGCTAGGCACTGCAGGGCCTGGATTCACCTCTACATCACCAGAGGAAAAGAGGAGGAGTAGAATAAGGGTACGGCTAAATGCAATGAGAATTGGTCGTCTAGAACGTCTGGAACAGAGAGTAAAAGGAGGTTTCTGGGGGCGATGAAATAGCTTCAAGGTATAATGTACAGACAAAGGTGTGGTAGGATGTGAATACAGTGGAGGTAAACCTAGGTATTGATTGATGATGAGAGAGATATTGTCTCTAGAAACATCATTGAAGCCAGGAGATGTCATTGCATGTGTGGGTGGTGGAACTAATAGGTTGGATAAGGTATAGTGAACAGGACTAGAGGCTCTACAGTGAAATAAGCCAATAAACACTAACCAGAACAGCAATGGACAAGGCATATTGACATTAAGGAGAGGCATGCTTAGTCGAGTGATCAAAAGGGTCCAGTGAGTAGTGAGGTTGGTTGGGGTCACGGCGATTCAGACAGCTAGCCGGGCCATCGGTAGCAAGCTAGCATGGAGGTCTGTTTTTAGCCAACTCGTGCGTAGGATTAGTGGGGTTCCATGTGGGAGAGGGGATCAATCCAATAGGATTAGTGGGGTTCCATGTGGGAGAGGGGATCAATCCAATCCGCAAAAAAAAGGATATAGTTATAGAGGCCCAAGAATTTTTTTGTCTGATAGATCTATTCAGATAGCAGCCGATAAGTCAGCTAAAGATTAGCAGATGGGCGTTCAGGTAATGTCGCGACGGAGGAGCCAGCTGGATAACTCCCTCGGGCAGATAACGTCGGTAGTCCAGTTGTGAAGGCCCGGTGGGGCTCTGCGTTGGCAGTAATACGGGTCCGGATAGGTGATTGTAGGCCAGGAGTGGCTGATGGAACTCTTCAGCTGGCTAGCTCCGGGAATAATTGATGTTTGCTCCGGGATTGACGTAAGCCGATAGTCACACGGATAGCAGCTAGCTAGCTGCGAGATCCAGGTATAAATGTCCAGAGCTTGCAGTTGAAATCCGGGGACATGGAGAGAAAAATAGGTACGGTATGTTCCGGTCCGAGCCGCGCCGTACAAAACTGGCGATAGATTTTCGAGCTAAAGGATACCTGATGACCACAAACCATGGTTAGCTGAATACTAATGATTAGCCAGTAAAGAAGCCAACTAGCTTCTGGCTAGCTTCTGACTAGGTTCTGACTAGCTTCTGGTTAGCTTCAGGCTAGCTTCTGGTTAGCTTCTTGAGGTAAATAATACTTTCTTTTTTGTAAAAATAAATTGGTGAGGCGGGTTCCAGGAGAGTGTTTTGAAGTTGAATTTATGGAAGAAAAAAAATATATATAAAAAGGTATGCAAGAAAGTTGTAAATATATATATATCTACAGTGCCTTGCGAAAGTATTCGCCCCCCTTGAACTTTGCGACCTTTTGCCACATTTCAGGCTTCAAACATAAAGATATAAAACTGTATTTTTTTGTGAAGAATCAACAACAAGTGGGACACAATCATGAAGTGGAACGACATTTATTGGATATTTCAAACTTTTTTAACAAATCAAAAACTGAAAAATTGGGCGTGCAAAATTATTCAGCCCCCTTAAGTTAATACTTTGCAGTGTCACCTTTTGCTGCGATTACAGCTGTAAGTCGCTTGGGGTATGTCTCTATCAGTTTTACACATCGAGAGACTGAAATTTTTTCCCATTCCTCCTTGCAAAACAGCTCGAGCTCAGTGAGGTTGGATGGAGAGCATTTGTGAATCTCTTTAAGTAAGCCATGCTATTCCATTTTAATTCAGCTCACATGGGCTCTGATTGCACTCAATGATGATATTTCTAAGATAAAGTTAAGTTACAAAACCCAAAGTTTGAATATATCGGCTTAACTGCCTAAATAATGGAAACGCCATTCTAAAGTGTCTTAATATGGTGTTGGGCCACCATGCAGCCTGGTGTCATAGACTAGACGTGACATAGTAAAAGTAAATCTGGGATACAAATTATACTGAACAAAAATATACATGCCACAATTTCAAAGAGTGTACTGAGTTACAGTTCATATAAGGAAATCAGTTAATTGAAATAAATGCATTAGGACCTAATCTATGGATTTCACATGACTGGGAATACTGATATGCATCTGTTGGTCAGACAACTAAAAAAAATGTAGGGGCGTTGATCAGAAAACCAGTCATATCTGGTGTGACCACCATTTGCCTAATGCAGCGCGACACATCTCCTTCGCATAGAGCTGATCAGGTTGTTTATTGTGGCCTGTGGAATGTTGTCCCACTCCTCTTCAATGGCTGTGTGAAGTTGCTGGATATTGGCGTCGTCTGGGTTCGGGGAGGGTTTGGCCGGGGGGGCTTTACTTGGCTCATCGCGATCTAGTGACTCCTTGTGACGGGCCGGGCACCTGCAGGTTGAATTCAGTCATCAGTTGAACACTGTTTCCTTCAACACATTGGTGCGGCTGGCTTCTGGATTAAGCGGGCGGGTGTTAAGAAGCACGGTTTGGCTGGTCATGTTTCGGGGGACACATTACAAGATCATAATTGGATTGCAATTGGATATCATGAAATTGGGGAGAAAAAGGGGATTAAATAAAAAAGAAAATGTAGGTAGGCTAGAATCTATCACAATGTTGTATTTAGAGTCGAATGGTCAGGTATCAGATTTGTATCTGACTTCAAACAATCTACGATGCTGGTTTGAAATGTGGCTTGACATATCTGATTGCATGTGCTTTAAGACAGTTCAGACTGCATAAAAAAGCTCAGGTTCTAATCGGATATGCAAAAAAATTGGATTTGAGTCACTTCAAACTGCCAATGTGAAAAAGGCTATAGTTAACCAACCTCTTGACACGTTTCACCCACATATAACTGATAAAGTTGACCTAGATCTACTTCATCAGTTATCATGACTCTTGGTACGTCTGACTGAGACAACAATAGACATGCATGTTGTAACTCAAGGCATATAGTATCTTCAATATATGGATGTGATCCGCATTGTTTTTCCACATATAAG
This sequence comes from Oncorhynchus masou masou, assembly GCF_036934945.1. Lineage (NCBI taxonomy): Eukaryota > Metazoa > Chordata > Actinopteri > Salmoniformes > Salmonidae > Oncorhynchus > Oncorhynchus masou. The sequence continues at coordinate 72,440,144 of NC_088240.1, forward strand.
CTTTCTTTTTACAGGTCCACTCAAAAGCATGTGGGATGAAAAGACAATTGTCATCTCAAAGCTTCTTCCAATTTCATTGCTTTTCTCAGGTAGCTAGTTATCATATTCCATCTTCTTATCATGTGTACATTTGTATACGAACATTTAGTAAAGCATCATTTAGAATGCTGGTTTTACAACAACCGTCACTATGAAGCACAAAAGTATCACAGTATCTTTGGTGATCAAATACAAGATAATTTAAGTTTCTCCCTAATCTATGGCTGCATTGTCTGTCTCCTTCCTTAGTCATTATTGAGGTTCAGTTGTCTATTTCACCTATGGGAGTGACAGCTCTGGGCAGTGACATCACCCTTAGATGCTCTTTCTCTTCGTCTAAAAACCTGAACCTCAACCACCTCATTGTCAACTGGCAGCATGCAGAAGGAATGGTGGTCCAGAGCTATTACCTTGGAAGAGATCAGCTGGACAGAGTGTTGTTTACAAAGGACGCACTCATCTGTTTGAAGACCAGCTCGCTGTGGGAAATGTCTCACTTAGACTGAGTGGTGTGCAGCCGAGTGACCAGGGCAAAAACACTTGTGATGTGACAGATGAACAGGCTAGCACCCTGAAAAAGCTAATACTTTTAGTGAGATGTTAGAAAGTATGTATTTTTTTCCGTTCAGATTTTTTAGGAATCTTGCATGTATGGGGGATAAATAGACGTAAAAGTATTAAGAAATCTGCACAAAATCAACTTAGTTATCTACTTGCCTAAAGCCCTTTGCAGTCAGAATTCTCCTTTGTTAAGAGGTGAATATGAGTATTGTTGTTTCTGTTTACCCCTGGCCCCCTTAAAGAATCCACAGCTCAGCTGTCTGTACAGTCATCCTGTGACAGCTTCATCATCACCCTCACCTCCTCCCAGGCTTTCCCCCAGCCTGATGTGTGGTGGACGGACTCCATTGGAGGAGACATCTCCAATTAGAGCCACTGCCGAATCGGCCTGGACAGCAGGGGGCGCTATGAGGTCCACAGCTCCATGGAGGTCAGGCCAAACAGTACACCCACCATCATTGCTGAAATGAGACTGGAGGATCTCAATCAAAGCTTCACCCGCTCGCTCACCCTCCACCCACTCCCAGGTAAAGGTGCGACCTACCAAAAGGTTTAGGGGTAGAGCAATGTGACCAAGCATGGATCACTGATTTAGTGATGATGAAATATTAAACCATTTCATAATCACTAATGGCTAAACCCTGACAAGAGATTACTCCTACAAAAATTCTGCAATGTATGAATTCTGACAAAATTTGTAGTCAAACACCCATCCTAAATATGGATTTGACATTTCACTTTGAGTGCAAATGAGTCACATGAGCATTGTGTATAGATGTACTTCATGCAAGAATAACACCATTGCAGAGTGCAACTTTCCATGACAGGAACTGTTTACAATGCCCTCAATGAAAGGTTCAGTGACCAGGCAGTACTACTAGAGGAACAGGTCTTTGGGATGTGAAGCTGAAAGCCTGTCTCTTTCTCTCTTCTCCTCCTCTTCAACAGAATGCTGTGAGCTGCCTCTTGCAACCGGGGGCAGACCGGCTTTGGTATTATTAGGGATAGTTCTCTTAGCAGCATTACCAATGCCACTCATATTGTACTTCAGACGCCTGAAACACACCAACACCAGCTGGTCCCACATGACCATAAAACAGGACAAGATGAGGCTCATGAAACAGAGACTTGATACATCATGAACAAAAATTAGTTATAAAAGTCTAAGCTTACAGGACTGTTTCAATGTCACAAATATAGGTGTGTGTGTTGCTGCCTTCTGGAATATTTCCACTCCCTATTGGTAATGTATAATAGAGTACTGCTTGCAGTAGACTTTGCTACTCTCTGCAGCCCTATGTAATCCAGACTACTTTGTTTTCTTTGGGGATGCAGAGCTGTCATGAAGGCGAAGAGTGGCTGCTTTGAAGAGTCTCAAATATACATTTAGATTTGTTTAACACTTTTTTGGTTACGGCATGATTTCATAAAGTGTTATTTTGTAGTTTTGATGTCTTCACTATTATGCTACAATGTAGAAAATAGTACAAATAAAGAAAAACTCCTGAATGAGTTGGTGTGTCCAAACTTTTGACTGGTACTGTACATTTTGTCCACTGTCATTGTCAAACGTGGCCTGGTAACAACAACTGGGAAAAGTACTATCCACCTTACAGTTGGGCTGGTTGTAAAGTTGATGCTACATGATGTTGTGGATGTAACTGCAACTTCTGGGGCATATTACAGAAATATTTCACGTTATTACATGGTACCTGGTGTCACTCTGTGAGACAGTTCATTACATTACCAATTTACTGTTGCTGCAAAGCAGGCATTTTGAAAAGCAACTGTTCAACCAGCATATCAACCAATAGTTGTTGGTTACAAGAGGAGACATTTTAAAGTTGAATAAATATGTTAGCAGCTCTGTAATGCATTTCAGATACTCACCTCCCCCTTCAACTATACAAACACTCCAATGACATGATGTGTATTTAAGCCAAATAAATCCTCACACCTCTCGTCACACACCCAAAATCATCATGAGGTTCTATAGTCAATTCTTGTTCAGACCTCTGTCACCCTATTGTTTATTGAGCTAACAGTAAATATGATCTGGCTCTCATATCCTGTTTCAATAACAGTATTTCTGTAATGTTATCCATGGTTTGTGTAAGCTCTCCTCGCCCGTCTCCTATTGACATACACTTAAGCCATGTTCTGTTGACATACACTTAAAACATCCATGTGTAAGTGATGAGCACGTCTTGTAATCCATGTTTAAATAATTTAATAAAACAATGAATTAAACACCCATGATATTTTTAATAATTTGAAAATACTTTATTTTATATGGTCCCAATTTTTATTACGTTTTTATCTAACCTTTATTTAACCGGCCAAGTTACTTAAGAACAAATTATTATTTACATCACTTCATAGTGATGCTAAAAACCATATAATAATTACATGTTTTACATACATTGTAAGAGGTATAATAGTTTACAGTACCATGTAACAACTACCACACTAGTTACATTATGCTGCTATATTAACATTATGTAATACGTAATAATAAAGTGGGACCTTTTTTAAAGTTATATTCTATTGCAAAAAAATAAATAATTGTTTCTGGTCAGTAGGCCATATTCAATGAGTCTAGGAAAAATGTTTGGCAATATTATTTACCAGGTCTCTCTTACGAAATCTAAACGGGATAAACCTGCTTAAATACATTTTTTATTTTATATATTTTGAGGTAGATTGAGGTAACATTTTATGAAACAGATGTTTGTTTCCAATTTCCTTTAAAAGTATTGTTTATAAGGAAAAATACTATGTAAATGGTTTTGTCACGGCTTTCTTCTGTTGAAGGAGAGGCGGACCAAAACGCAGCGTGGTTATTTTGATACATCTTTAATAAAGATGAAAATAGAACAATATACAAAAACCGTGAAAAACCGAAAACAGCCCTATCTGGTGTAACAAACAGAAAGACAGGAACAATCACCCACAAAACCCAACACCAAACAGGCTAGCTAAATATGGTTCCCAATCCGAGACAATGACTAACACCTGCCCCCTTGAGAACCATATCAGGCCAAACACAGAAACAGACAAACTAGACACACAACATAGAATGCCCACTCAGATTACACCCTGACCAAACAAAACATAGAAACATACAAAGCAAACTATGGTCAGGGTGTGACAGGTTTGGTTAGATGGAAACTTTAGACACACAGTTGTCAATATATACATTACAGTCATGCATACAATATGTTGACTTAATAAGCACGGTAATTCAATATTTTGTCAAGGATATGTTTTTTTTAAATCCATCGTCTTCACAATATAAAACACCCTCTCATCCCTCCCTGTCTGTTATATCCTTCATGGTCCCACCAACAGGTAATGTATGGACATCAGATCAGTCTTTTGGATTAGAAATATTGGTGAATAGTATCAGTTGAAGACCAAATTATTACGGAGATGAAAGTGAATTGAAATAAACTATTTCCTGTCTTTGTAGATACATGTACAATGTATTAATGCAAGCTAATTTGTATTTACAAAATATTTATGTAATTTATTGATGGATATAAAAATAATTATATATGTTTTCTCTCCTGTCAGTAGCTACTCTATAATCTAACCTAAAACAAAACTGATTTAGTTTTTACATCCATTTTCCATTTTTTCCATATAATTTGTTGACTGTGCATTTTAGTTTCCAGCCATGGGGCCAACTTTCCTGCTTTGTGTGGCTGTCACCCTATTCAGAGGTAAAAATCACAGTTTACTTTTCAATATTACATGTCATGTAATCACTACCAGAATTGAACAAGTTGATCATTTATTATTATCTAACATGATGGGGAAACATAAACATACAGTAGCTTGGCAAATGAAATCTTTCTAGCCTCCTCTAATTAGATAGTACATTTATGTTGTTTGTTCTGCAGGGCACACTATATTATAGACATGTAATACTGGTTATAAAGCTATGCAGGGGGAAACGACAGCATGTGTATTGTTATGTACACAAAAATGAATTCTAGACGATTATGTAATTCAAGCAAAAACAAATTATTTTGTGCCTTACTAAAATGACACTTGACAGTCAGTGAATTCAGCAAGAGCAGTCGGAGCAAGACAATTGTACTGTACTTAATTAAGCTATAGTATATGTTTCATTATTAAATGTATATTGCAGTACCCAAATGGTTGCGAAAAGAATGCAGGTGTTCATCTGTAAAATTGTCTTTCTTCCTTTATGTTTAGTGGTCAGTGGATCATGCCCAGTGGGGCGGGAGTTCATTACTGCCTTTATGCCTAACTATTTGCTGAGCTACCAAAATGATCAGAGTCTTCAACTGGCCATAACCACACAGGATTATCCAGCCATTGTTCAAATTCAGGTCAATGCAATCGGCTTCTCGACCTCAGTGAAAATAGAGAAACAGAACACCAAATGGATCGGCATACCCGGTACCGCTGAAATTGGGGGTCCAGGAGCTTCCGCCAAAACAGTGCAGGTCACCTCCAACTCTGACATCTCGGTGGTGGCCTTCAACTACAAGTTCTTGACCGGAGACAGCAGTGTGGTCTTCCCGACTGACCAGCTGGGTACTGACTATGTGGTCTTCTCCCCCGGTGAGGGTCCAAGTAACATGCACAAGCTTATGTCTATTATCAACGGCAAAGAGCCCAACAAGATCACGATCATCCCTGTCTCCAACATTAATCTCAGTGGCGTGGATTCCTGGAAGCAAAGACAGGCGGTGATTGTTACCATGGACCCATACCAGGTCTACCTCTACCAAAGCTACACCACTTTCACTGGGACCAGGGTAAAAGCTAAGCACCCTGTGGCAGTCCTGGGGGGACACGAGTGCATTGCAGATGAAGGCAGCTGCAATCACGTCTACGAACAACTGCTACCGGTACAGAGCCTCTCCACCAACTACTTGGTTCCTTCCATGCACATGACCCAATCAACAGACTTTGTCAACATTGTGGCCTCAGAGGACAACACTCTAGTGAAGATCTTTGAGGGAAAGGTATCCACTGCTAAAGAGCTGAATGAGGGGCAGGTGTATGTGATTTCTGTCCAACCCAAATATCCGCTGATCATCAAAAGTGATAAGAAGGTCATGGTGATGTACTTCAGCAACAACAAGCCCTATGATCCGTTCCTCACCAACATCCTCCCAACGTCTGATCTAGCCAAAGAGTGGTCGGTGGACACGCAGAGCAAATTCGAGAGCACATTGGTCATTGTCTCCGAGGGGGAAGGGATCAACACTGTTAAAGTCTGTGAGAAAAATAATTGTGTGAAATCTCTCCGATGGACATCATTCAACTCAGACCCTAGGTACATGTGGGTAAATGTTCCATTGGGAGAGCAGCAACAGCATTTCTCTATCAAAGGCGACTCCCTCATGGCTGTTTACGTTTATGGTGGCATGCCAAGAGACGGCTACGCTACAACCGGAGTATGTTCCAAAGGTAAGCTGTTTATTTGACACATACACTTAAATGGCCTATCAACTGCCCCTCAATACCTCCCCCTGTTAAAGAGGACAACTCTTAAACAATACAATGCAACGCAACACATCGCAATGCAACGCAACACAAAAAAATAAATCGCAACACAACACAACAAATGCACTGCATGGAAACTAGAGTTAGTCTTGAATGTTGATTCTGTTCTCACTCAGGCACTGCACCACCCACTACACCAAAAGACCCATGTGAGAAAGTCAAATGCAGAGAAAAGGAAGAATGTACAAAGGGAGTTTGTGTCCACATCTCCAAAGCAACCTGCAGGGCCGTGGGCGACCCCCACTACCTCACCTTTGATGGGGAGCGATTTGACTTCCAGGGCACCTGCTCTTACATCATGGCCACGGTTGTTAAATCTGATCCTGGCCTCATCCCGTTCACTGTCCTGACCAAGAACAACCACAGAGGGAACAAGAGGGTGTCTTTCGTAAGGAAAGTCTCAGTCACGGTCTATGGGCTGACTGTTGTGATCAGCACGCATAAAGGGAAGGTTGAGGTAAGTAACAAGAGACCAGAGGGAAATGATCAGATCTGGGGTCGGTTCCATGGAAAATTTGGTCAACCCAGGAGGTGAACTGAGTGGTTTTTCCATATGCTTATTGATCTTTTCTTAGGTGAATGGTGAGGATGTCTACCTGCCTGTGACCCTGGCCGGAGGAAACCTAACGGTGGTGTATAGTGGCAGCTATGCTGTTCTGACGACAAACTTTGGCCTGAAGGTTATGTATGACTGGAACATGAAGTTCTACATCACTGTCCCCAGCAGCTACTTCCGCACCCTGGGTGGGCTCTGTGGGAGCTACAACGGGGATCGCAATGACGAGTTCACTAACCCCAAAGGTAACAAGGAACCCACAGTGGTGAAGTTTGCCCAGAGCTGGAGAACTGAAGACGGCGACTTGTTCTGTCATGATGACTGCCAAGGGGAATGTCCAAGCTGCACTCCGGCTCTCCAACAGAAATACAAGGGAGAGAAGTTATGTGGTCTCTTGGCCAAAAAAGACGGCCCATTCGCCAGCTGCCACAAGGTCCTGGACCCAGGCATGTTCATGGACAACTGTGTCTATGACGTCTGCATCAATAAAGGCATCTATCAGTTCCTCTGTGAGAACATGAAAAGCTACAATGATGCCTGTTTGGCTGAGGGGGTCAAAATTAGCCCTGAGTGGAGGACAATCACTGGATGTTGTGAGTTGTCCTCTTTCCAGACATTTCATGCAGATTTTTAGATTGCAATTTTCACTATTATTTCAATCTATTTCTCATTTCACATTTGCAGCACTGGAATGTCCGTCAAACAGCTACTACGAGGCGTGTGGCACAGCTTGCCCTGCCTCTTGTTCAGATCTAGATGCCGAAGCAAAGTGCAAGGAACCCTGTGTGGAGACCTGTCAATGCAACAAGGGCTTTGTCCTCAGTGGAGACAAATGCGTCTCCAAGGAGAGCTGTGGCTGCTCTTATGAAGGACGATACTACCTGTCTGGAATGAAGTTCTGGGAAGATGACAAATGCACAAAGCAGTGTGAATGCAATCCAGGAACAGCCAAGGTTGAATGCAAAGCAACAGCATGCAAGAAGTCAGAGATGTGTGGCCTACAGAGTGGTAAGAGAGATTGCTACCCAACATCTTATGCCACTTGCCAAGGTTCAGGCGACCCCCACTACCGCACGTTTGATGGCAAGAGGTTCGACTTCCAGGGAACGTGTACTTACGTTCTCTCCAAATTGGTCAGCAAAGATGACAAGTCTCTGGCGCCTTTTGAGGTGCTTGTAAAGAATCAGAATAGGGGGAGGAACACGGCAGTGTCTTACACAAAGACAGTCACCATCACTGTCTTCAGAAACATCATCACCATGAGTAGGGACAACCCTGGCAAAGTATTGGTAAGCTACCTTAAAATGTTATCCATTCCAAATTAATGACATAATTGCATTCCGGGTTTACTTGGTCAATGAGCTTTTATGATTATACTATTTAATGGAGGAGATATCAGGACAGTATCATCCTTCGTGTTTCATCAACGTTTCCATCTCTCTTCTCAGGTCAACAACCAGTATGTGAACTTGCCATTTGATGTAGAAGATGGCCAACTGTCCATCTTCCGCAGTGGGTATTTCGGGGTGGTGAAGACCATATTTGGCCTGACACTGAAGTTCAACTGGAACAGCCACGTCTCCCTAACCCTCCCCAGCACCTACTCAAACCTCATCGGAGGGCTCTGCGGAAACTGGAACGGCCAACGGAACGACGACCTCCTCAAACCAGACAAGAGCCCTGCCAACACCCCAACAGTATTTGGGGACAGCTGGAAAGTGGGGAACGACCCTGGCTGCTCCAGCGACTGCAACGGCAAGAAGTGCCCCACCTGTGACCACAGCCTGATGCTAGATTACCAAACAGGGAAGTACTGCGGCAGGATCACAGACAAAAACGGTCCGTTCAAGCACTGCCACGCCAAGGTGGACCCCACAGAGTACTATGAGGACTGTGTGTTTGATATGTGTCTGTACCGTGGCCATGCCTCTGCCCTCTGTAACGCCCTCAGCACCTACACCACTGCCTGCCAGGATGCCCCTGCCAAGGTGGAACAGTGGAGGTCAGACGGCTTCTGTCGTAAGTATTGCATAGACGCACCTCATCAGATGTGTATTTCAAAACAACGACTGTAACAATTATGGTCATTACAATAAGTCAGAAGTGGCTTGTCTAGCTAACAGCTCCTGGTTCCGACATTATTCAATTGTATGATGTTTGACCTAATGTGTTGTAGCATCTTCTTGCAAGGTCAACAGCCACTATGAGGTGTGTGCCTCAGGCTGCCCCCAGACCTGCAGTGGCCTCGATGAGCCTGAGAGCTGTTGGAACTCCCTGTGCACCGAGGGCTGTGTCTGTGACGACGGCTTCATACAGAGCGACAGCGAGTGTGTGCCGCTGGCTGAATGTGGCTGCATTCACCAAGGCCAATACTACCAGATGGGCCAGGTGTTCTTCCCCAGCGGCCAGTGCAAAGAGCGCTGTGTGTGTAAAAAGGATGGACACGTGGAGTGTAATGTGAAGTTTGCCTGCGGTCCCAATGAGAAGTGCCAGGTCCAAGACGGGGTGCAGGCTTGTATACCCATGAGTATGGGCACCTGCCATGTGAGCGGGGCCAGGAGATTCCACTCGTTCGATGGCAGCTGCTTCAGCCTACACGGGGACTGTGTGTACAAAATGTCGGAGGTTGTGGAGAAAGACGGATCGATGGCTCCGTTTGTTGTGTCAGTGCAGCAGTTGACCAAGATTGATGATGCAATGGTCACCAGGAGGGTTGAAATACAGGCCTACAAATACAAGATATCTATGTCTCCCAGAGTTATATGGGAAATAACGGTAGTTTTCTGTCTTGATCTACTCATTTCAGTATTAAAAAGCAACACTTGATTAGAAAAACGGATGTTTTCAATCTTTCCTCCTTTCACAGGTTGATGACGTTACAACAAATCTTCCACTGTCACTCGGAGATGGAAAGGTCAGGGCCTACCAGAACGGCATTAACATCATCGTGGTAACAGACTTTGGCTTGATGGTGACCTACGACACCATTGCTGGCGCCATCATACAGCTTCCATCCACTTACAAAGGTGTTACCGGTGGTCTCTGTGGCAACTATAATGACAAGAAGGAGGATGACTTCCTGCTGCCCAGTGGGCTGCAGGAGCCCTCTGTGGAGAAGTTTGCAGCGGGGTGGTTAGTGGTTCAGGAAGGGGTCAAATGTCAGACAGGATGTGACGGTGGCTTGAAGTGTCCTCCCACCAGTGGACCCCCGCCGGCTTGTAGCATCATAAAGTCAACCAAGGGTCCATTTGCCCAATGCCATGCTGTTGTGCCACCACAAGAGCACTTTGAGGAGTGCATGAAGGAGGGAGAGGGTGGGGATGCCCTGTGCCGCCACTTACAGACATATGTGACTTTCTGTCAGGCATCCGGTGGCCTTGTCAGCAGCTGGAGATCTGACCAGTTTTGTTGTGAGTAAATTTTGATATTGAAAGTTGATTTACCTTATCCTGGTTTATCTTAGTGTGTAATATTTCTCTGACCTAATGCTCTGCTGAAAAACAATTGAAGCTGAAGCTGATTTAAGTTTTTTGATAACATGCATCTCCTCCCATTTTCATCTGTCCTCTAGCTCTGACGTGTCCAGCTAACAGTCACTATGAGTTGTGTGCCGACACCTGTTCTTCCACCTGTGACTCTCTGAGTGAGTCTCCCAAATGCCCACTATGCCAGGAGGGCTGCCAGTGTGATGACGGCTTTGTGTTTGATGGTGGCAAGTGTGTCCTACTGGAGAACTGTGGCTGTGTGGTTGATGGACACTATTACAAGGTGATTACTGATTTATTAACAAAAATTGCCATTTCATATCCCAAAAATACAATAATATACTAAAGTCATTATTACAATTCTAGGCCTATATCTGTTCTATTCTAAATGGAAAAAAATATATAATCAATCTCTATTCTTGGTCAATATTTATTGTTTTACAATCATCCTATGGTTTCCACCATAGTATAAACACTCAATGATATCACTGACATGTTTTGCTGGTTTTCAGTCTGGCCAGTCTGTGAGGCTTGGCAACTGTTCTGAGACCTGCAGCTGTGCAGCAGGAGTATTCACCTGCAAGAACTCACAGTGCAAAGAGGGTCAGAAATGTGCATTGAAGAATGGAGTCATGGACTGCTACAGCACAGGTAAAAAACATGAATAATAATGCTACCAAACAGATATGGCTTTGTGTTAGTACATTTGGATGTGGAATTATGGACTTTGTTGATGTTTCTATTTTGATATTGCAATGAGCAAGATATGTTAACATCTCTAATACCCATTTTGTCAGACCCCTGTAAAGATACTGAGTGCCGTGAGAAGGAAAACTGTGTGGTGAAGAACAATAAGGTGGTATGTGTGGCCCAGTCCAAGGCCACCTGCAGGGCCGTGGGCGACCCCCACTACCTCACCTTTGATGGGGAGCGATTTGACTTCCAGGGCACCTGCTCTTACATCATGGCCACGGTTGTTAAATCTGATCCTGGCCTCATCCCGTTCACTGTCCTGACCAAGAACAACCACAGAGGGAACAAGAGGGTGTCTTTCGTAAGGAAAGTCTCAGTCACGGTCTATGGGCTGACTGTTGTGATCAGCACGCATAAAGGGAAGGTTGAGGTAAGTAACAAGAGACCAGAGGGAAATGATCAGATCTGGGGTCGGTTCCATGGAAAATGTGGTCAACCCAGGAGGTGAACTGAGTGGTTTTTCCATATGCTTATTGATCTTTTCTTAGGTGAATGGTGAGAATGTCTACCTGCCTGTGACCCTGGCCGGAGGAAACCTAACGGTGGTGTATAGTGGCAGCTATGCTGTTCTGAAGACAAACTTTGGCCTGAAGGTTATGTATGACTGGAACATGAAGTTCTACATCACTGTCCCCAGCAGCTACTTCCGCACCCTGGGTGGGCTCTGTGGGAGCTACAACGGGGATCGCAATGACGAGTTCACTAACCCCAAAGGTAACAAGGAACCCACAGTGGTGAAGTTTGCCCAGAGCTGGAGAACTGAAGACGGCGACTTGTTCTGTCATGATGACTGCCAAGGGGAATGTCCAAGCTGCACTCCGGCTCTCCAACAGAAATACAAGGGAGAGAAGTTATGTGGTCTCTTGGCCAAAAAAGACGGCCCATTCGCCAGCTGCCACAAGGTCCTGGACCCAGGCATGTTCATGGACAACTGTGTCTATGACGTCTGCATCAATAAAGGCATCTATCAGTTCCTCTGTGAGAACATGAAAAGCTACAATGATGCCTGTTTGGCCGAGGGGGTCAAAATTAGCCCTGAGTGGAGGACAATCACTGGATGTTGTGAGTTGTCCTCTTTCCAGACATTTCATGCAGATTTTTAGATTGCAATCTTCACTATTATTTCAATCTATTTCTCATTTCACATTTGCAGCACTGGAATGTCCGTCAAACAGCTACTACGAGGCATGTGGCACAGCTTGCCCTGCCTCTTGTTCAGATCTAGATGCCGAAGCAAAGTGCAAGGAACCCTGTGTGGAGACTTGTCAATGCAACAAGGGCTTTGTCCTCAGTGGAGACAAATGCGTCTCCAAGGAGAGCTGTGGCTGCTCTTATGAAGGACGATACTACCTGTCTGGAATGAAGTTCTGGGAAGATGACAAATGCACAAAGCAGTGTGAATGCAATCCAGGAACAGCCAAGGTTGAATGCAAAGCAACAGCATGCAAGAAGTCAGAGATGTGTGGCCTGCAGAGTGGTAAGAGAGATTGCTACCCAACATCTTATGCCACTTGCCAAGGTTCAGGCGACCCCCACTACCGCACGTTTGATGGCAAGAGGTTCGACTTCCAGGGAACGTGTACTTACGTTCTCTCCAAATTGGTCAGCAAAGATGACAAGTCTCTGGCGCCTTTTGAGGTGCTTGTAAAGAATCAGAATAGGGGGAGGAACACGGCAGTGTCTTACACAAAGACAGTCACCGTCATTGTCTTCAAAAACATCATCACCATGAGTAGGGACAACCCTGGCAAAGTATTGGTAAGCTACCTTAAAATGTTATCCATTCCAAATGAATGACATAATTGCATTCCGGGTTTACTTGGTCAATGAGCTTTTATGATTATACTATTTAATGGAGGAGATATCAGGACAGTATCATCCTACGTGTTTCATCAACGTTTCTTTCTCTCTTCTCAGGTCAACAACCAGTATGTGAACTTGCCATTTGATGTAGAAGATGGCCAACTGTCCATCTTCCGCAGTGGGTATTTCGGGGTGGTGAAGACCATATTTGGCCTGACACTGAAGTTCAACTGGAACAGCCACGTCTCCCTAACCCTCCCCAGCACCTACTCAAACCTCATCGGAGGGCTCTGCGGAAACTGGAACGGCCAACGGAACGACGACCTCCTCAAACCAGACAAGAGCCCTGCCAACACCCCAACAGTATTTGGGGACAGCTGGAAAGTGGGGAACGACCCTGGCTGCTCCAGCGACTGCAACGGCAAGAAGTGCCCCACCTGTGACCACAGCCTGATGCTAGATTACCAAACAGGGAAGTACTGTGGCAGGATCACAGACAAAAACGGTCCGTTCAAGCACTGCCACGCCAAGGTGGACCCCACAGAGTACTATGAGGACTGTGTGTTTGATATGTGTCTGTACCGTGGCCATGCCTCTGCCCTCTGTAACGCCCTCAGCACCTACACCACTGCCTGCCAGGATGCCCCTGCCAAGGTGGAACAGTGGAGGTCAGACGGCTTCTGTCGTAAGTATTGCATAGACGCACCTCATCAGATGTGTATTTCAAAACAACGACTGTAACAATTATGGTCATTAAAATAAGTCAGAAGTGGCTTGTCTAGCTAACAGCTCCTGGTTCCGACATTATTCAATTGTATGATGTTTGACCTAATGTGTTGTAGCATCTTCCTGCAAGGTCAACAGCCACTATGAGGTGTGTGCCTCAGGCTGCCCCCAGACCTGCAGTGGCCTCGATGAGCCTGAGAGCTGTTGGAACTCCCTGTGCACCGAGGGCTGTGTCTGTGACGACGGCTTCATACAGAGCGACAGCGAGTGTGTGCCGCTGGCTGAATGTGGCTGCATTCACCAAGGCCAATACTACCAGATGGGCCAGGTGTTCTTCCCCAGCGGCCAGTGCAAAGAGCGCTGTGTGTGTAAAAAGGATGGACACGTGGAGTGTAATGTGAAGTTTGCCTGCGGTCCCAATGAGAAGTGCCAGGTCCAAGACGGGGTGCAGGCTTGTATACCCATGAGTACGGGCACCTGCCATGTGAGCGGGGCCAGGAGATTCCACTCGTTCGATGGCAGCTGCTTCAGCCTACACGGGGACTGTGTGTACAAAATGTCGGAGGTTGTGGAGAAAGACGGATCGATGGCTCCGTTTGTTGTGTCAGTGCAGCAGTTGACCAAGATTGATGATGCAATGGTCACCAGGAGGGTTGAAATACAGGCCTACAAATACAAGATATCTATGTCTCCCAGAGTTATATGGGAAATAACGGTAGTTTTCTGTCTTGATCTACTCATTTCAGTATTAAAAAGCAACACTTGATTAGAAAAACGGATGTTTTCAATCTTTCCTCCTTTCACAGGTTGATGACGTTACAACAAATCTTCCACTGTCACTCGGAGATGGAAAGGTCAGGGCCTACCAGAACGGCATTAACATCATCGTGGTAACAGACTTTGGCTTGATGGTGACCTACGACACCGTTGCTGGGGCCATCATACAGCTTCCATCCACTTACAAAGGTGTTACCGGTGGTCTCTGTGGCAACTATAATGACAAGAAGGAGGATGACTTCCTGCTGCCCAGTGGGCTGCAGGAGCCCTCTGTGGAGAAGTTTGCAGCGGGGTGGTTAGTGGTTCAGGAAGGGGTCAAATGTCAGACAGGATGTGACGGTGGCTTGAAGTGTCCTCCCACCAGTGGACCCCCGCCGGCTTGTAGCATCATAAAGTCAACCAAGGGTCCATTTGCCCAATGCCATGCTGTTGTGCCACCACAAGAGCACTTTGAGGAGTGCATGAAGGAGGGAGAGGGTGGGGATGCCCTGTGCCGCCACTTACAGACATATGTGACTTTCTGTCAGGCATCCGGTGGCCTTGTCAGCAGCTGGAGATCTGACCAGTTTTGTTGTGAGTAAATTTTGATATTGAAAGTTGATTTACCTTATCCTGGTTTATCTTAGTGTGTAATATTTCTCTGACCTAATGCTCTGCTGAAAAACAATTGAAGCTGAAGCTGATTTAAGTTTTTTGATAACATGCATCTCCTCCCATTTTCATCTGTCCTCTAGCTCTGACGTGTCCAGCTAACAGTCACTATGAGTTGTGTGCCGACACCTGTTCTTCCACCTGTGACTCTCTGAGTGAGTCTCCCAAATGCCCACTATGCCAGGAGGGCTGCCAGTGTGATGACGGCTTTGTGTTTGATGGTGGCAAGTGTGTCCTACTGGAGAACTGTGGCTGTGTGGTTGATGGACACTATTACAAGGTGATTACTGATTTATTAACAAAAATTGCCATTTCATATCCCAAAAATACAATAATATACTAAAGTCATTATTACAATTCTAGGCCTATATCTGTTCTATTCTAAATGGAAAAAAATATATAATCAATCTCTATTCTTGGTCAATATTTATTGTTTTACAATCATCCTATGGTTTCCACCATAGTATAAACACTCAATGATATCACTGACATGTTTTGCTGGTTTTCAGTCTGGCCAGTCTGTGAGGCTTGGCAACTGTTCTGAGACCTGCAGCTGTGCAGCAGGAGTATTCACCTGCAAGAACTCACAGTGCAAAGAGGGTCAGAAATGTGCATTGAAGAATGGAGTCATGGACTGCTACAGCACAGGTAAAAAACATGAATAATAATGCTACCAAACAGATATGGCTTTGTGTTAGTACATTTGGATGTGGAATTATGGACTTTGTTGATGTTTCTATTTTGATATTGCAATGAGCAAGATATGTTAACATCTCTAATACCCATTTTGTCAGACCCCTGTAAAGATACTGAGTGCCGTGAGAAGGAAAACTGTGTGGTGAAGAACAATAAGGTGGTATGTGTGGCCCAGTCCAAGGCCACCTGCAGGGCCGTGGGCGACCCCCACTACCTCACCTTTGATGGGGAGCGATTTGACTTCCAGGGCACCTGCTCTTACATCATGGCCACGGTTGTTAAATCTGATCCTGGCCTCATCCCGTTCACTGTCCTGACCAAGAACAACCACAGAGGGAACAAGAGGGTGTCTTTCGTAAGGAAAGTCTCAGTCACGGTCTATGGGCTGACTGTTGTGATCAGCACGCATAAAGGGAAGGTTGAGGTAAGTAACAAGAGACCAGAGGGAAATGATCAGATCTGGGGTCGGTTCCATGGAAAATGTGGTCAACCCAGGAGGTGAACTGAGTGGTTTTTCCATATGCTTATTGATCTTTTCTTAGGTGAATGGTGAGAATGTCTACCTGCCTGTGACCCTGGCCGGAGGAAACCTAACGGTGGTGTATAGTGGCAGCTATGCTGTTCTGAAGACAAACTTTGGCCTGAAGGTTATGTATGACTGGAACATGAAGTTCTACATCACTGTCCCCAGCAGCTACTTCCGCACCCTGGGTGGGCTCTGTGGGAGCTACAACGGGGATCGCAATGACGAGTTCACTAACCGCAAAGGTAACAAGGAACCCACAGTGGTGAAGTTTGCCCAGAGCTGGAGAACTGAAGACGGTGACTTGTTCTGTCATGATGACTGCCAAGGGGAATGTCCAAGCTGCACTCCGGCTCTCCAACAGAAATACAAGGGAGAGAAGTTATGTGGTCTCTTGGCCAAAAAAGACGGCCCATTCGCCAGCTGCCACAAGGTCCTGGACCCAGGCATGTTCATGGACAACTGTGTCTATGACGTCTGCATCAATAAAGGCATCTATCAGTTCCTCTGTGAGAACATGAAAAGCTACAATGATGCCTGTTTGGCCGAGGGGGTCAAAATTAGCCCTGAGTGGAGGACAATCACTGGATGTTGTGAGTTGTCCTCTTTCCAGACATTTCATGCAGATTTTTAGATTGCAATTTTCACTGTTATTTCAATCTATTTCTCATTTCACATTTGCAGCACTGGCATGTCCGTCAAACAGCTACTACGAGGCGTGTGGCACAGCTTGCCCTGCCTCTTGTTCAGATCTAGATGCCGAAGCAAAGTGCAAGGAACCCTGTGTGGAGACCTGTCAATGCAACAAGGGCTTTGTCCTCAGTGGAGACAAATGCGTCTCCAAGGAGAGCTGTGGCTGCTCTTATGAAGGACGATACTACCTGTCTGGAATGAAGTTCTGGGAAGATGACAAATGCACAAAGCAGTGTGAATGCAATCCAGGAACAGCCAAGGTTGAATGCAAAGCAACAGCATGCAAGAAGTCAGAGATGTGTGGCCTACAGAGTGGTAAGAGAGATTGCTACCCAACATCTTATGCCACTTGCCAAGGTTCAGGCGACCCCCACTACCGCACGTTTGATGGCAAGAGGTTCGACTTCCAGGGAACGTGTACTTACGTTCTCTCCAAATTGGTCAGCAAAGATGACAAGTCTCTGGCGCCTTTTGAGGTGCTTGTAAAGAATCAGAATAGGGGGAGGAACACGGCAGTGTCTTACACAAAGACAGTCACCGTCATTGTCTTCAAAAACATCATCACCATGAGTAGGGACAACCCTGGCAAAGTATTGGTAAGCTACCTTAAAATGTTATCCATTCCAAATGAATGACATAATTGCATTCCCGGGTTTACTTGGTCAATGAGCTTTTATGATTATACTATTTAATGGAGGAGATATCAGGACAGTATCATCCTTCGTGTTTCATCAACGTTTCTTTCTCTCTTCTCAGGTCAACAACCAGTATGTGAACTTGCCATTTGATGTAGAAGATGGCCAACTGTCCATCTTCCGCAGTGGGTATTTCGGGGTGGTGAAGACCATATTTGGCCTGACACTGAAGTTCAACTGGAACAGCCACGTCTCCCTAACCCTCCCCAGCACCTACTCAAACCTCATCGGAGGGCTCTGCGGAAACTGGAACGGCCAACGGAACGACGACCTCCTCAAACCAGACAAGAGCCCTGCCAACACCCCAACAGTATTTGGGGACAGCTGGAAAGTGGGGAACGACCCTGGCTGCTCCAGCGACTGTGACGGCAAGAAGTGCCCCACCTGTGACCACAGCCTGATGCTAGATTACCAAACAGGGAAGTACTGCGGCAGGATCACAGACAAAAACGGTCCGTTCAAGCACTGCCACGCCAAGGTGGACCCCACAGAGTACTATGAGGACTGTGTGTTTGATATGTGTCTGTACCGTGGCCATGCCTCTGCCCTCTGTAACGCCCTCAGCACCTACACCACTGCCTGCCAGGATGCCCCTGCCAAGGTGGAACAGTGGAGGTCAGACGGCTTCTGTCGTAAGTATTGCATAGACGCACCTCATCAGATGTGTATTTCAAAACAACTACTGTAACAATTATGCTCATTACAATAAGTCAGAAGTGGCTTGTCTAGCTAGCAGCTCCTGGTACCAAAATGTAATTCTAAATTTGACCTAATGTGTTGTAGCATCTTCCTGCAAGGTCAACAGCCACTATGAGGTGTGTGCCTCAGGCTGCCCCCAGACCTGCAGTGGCCTCGATGAGCCTGAGAGCTGTTGGAACTCCCTGTGCACCGAGGGCTGTGTCTGTGACGATGGCTTCATACAGAGCGACAGCGAGTGTGTGCCGCTGGCTGAATGTGGCTGCATTCACCAAGGCCAATACTACCAGATGGGCCAGGTGTTCTTCCCCAGCGGCCAGTGCAAAGAGCGCTGTGTGTGTAAAAAGGATGGACACGTGGAGTGTAATGTGAAGTTTGCCTGCGGTCCCAATGAGAAGTGCCAGGTCCAAGACGGGGTGCAGGCTTGTATACCCATGAGTACGGGCACCTGCCATGTGAGCGGGGCCAGGAGATTCCACTCGTTCGATGGCAGCTGCTTCAGCCTACACGGGGACTGTGTGTACAAAATGTCGGAGGTTGTGGAGAAAGACGGATCGATGGCTCCGTTTGTTGTGTCAGTGCAGCAGTTGACCAAGATTGATGATGCAATGGTCACCAGGAGGGTTGAAATACAGGCCTACAAATACAAGATATCTATGTCTCCCAGAGTTATATGGGAAATAATGGTAGTTTTCTGTCTTGATCTACTCATTTCAGTATTAAAAAGCAACACTTGATTAGAAAAACGGATGTTTTCAATCTTTCCTCCTTTCACAGGTTGATGACGTTACAACAAATCTTCCACTGTCACTCGGAGATGGAAAGGTCAGGGCCTACCAGAACGGCATTAACATCATTGTGGTAACAGACTTTGGCTTGATGGTGACCTACGACACCGTTGCTGGCGCCATCATACAGCTTCCATCCACTTACAAAGGTGTTACCGGTGGTCTCTGTGGCAACTATAATGACAAGAAGGAGGATGACTTCCTGCTGCCCAGTGGGCTGCAGGAGCCCTCTGTGGAGAAGTTTGCAGTGGGGTGGTTAGTGGTTCAGGAAGGGGTCAAATGTCAGACAGGATGTGACGGTGGCTTGAAGTGTCCTCCCACCAGTGGACCCCCGCCGGCTTGTAGCATCATAAAGTCAACCAAGGGTCCATTTGCCCAATGCCATGCTGTTGTGCCACCACAAGAGCACTTTGAGGAGTGCATGAAGGAGGGAGAGGGTGGGGATGCCCTGTGCCGCCACTTACAGACATATGTGACTTTCTGTCAGGCATCCGGTGGCCTTGTCAGCAGCTGGAGATCTGACCAGTTTTGTTGTGAGTAAATTTTGATATTGAAAGTTGATTTACCTTATCCTGGTTTATCTTAGTGTGTAATATTTCTCTGACCTAATGCTCTGCTGAAAAACAATTGAAGCTGAAGCTGATTTAAGTTTTTTGATAACATGCATCTCCTCCCATTTCCATCTGTCCTCTAGCTCTGACGTGTCCAGCTAACAGTCACTATGAGTTGTGTGCCGACACCTGTTCTTCCACCTGTGACTCTCTGAGTGAGTCTCCCAAATGCCCACTATGCCAGGAGGGCTGCCAGTGTGATGACGGCTTTGTGTTTGATGGTGGCAAGTGTGTCCTACTGGAGAACTGTGGCTGTGTGGTTGATGGACACTATTACAAGGTGATTACTGATTTATTGACAAAAATTGCCATCTCATATCCCAAAAAATACAATAATATACTAAAGTCATTATTACAATTATAGGCCTATATCTGTTCTATTCTAAATGGAAAAAATATATAATCAATCTCTATTCTTGGTCAATATTTATTGTTTTACAATCATCCTATGGTTTCCACCATAGTATAAACACTCAATGATATCACTGACATGTTTTGCTGGTTTTCAGTCTGGCCAGTCTGTGAGGCTTGGCAACTGTTCTGAGACCTGCAGCTGTGCAGCAGGAGTATTCACCTGCAAGAACTCACAGTGCAAAGAGGGTCAGAAATGTGCATTGAAGAATGGAGTCATAGACTGCTACAGCACAGGTAAAAAACATGAATAATAATGCTACCAAACAGATATGGCTTTGTGTTAGTACATTTGGATGTGGAATTATGGACTTTGTTGATGTTTCTATTTTGATATTGCAATGAGCAAGATGTGTTAACATCTCTAATGCACATTTTGTCAGACCCCTGTAAGGATACTGAGTGCCGTGAGAAGGAAAACTGTGTGGTGATGAACAATAAGGCAGTATGTGTGGCCCAGTCCAAGGCCTACTGCTGGGCGTTCGGCGACCCTCATTACAGCACATTCGACGGCCAGCCTTTCTCCTTCATGGGCACCTGCTCCTACATTCTGGTGAATACGACCGGCAAAGATCCCTCCCTGCCTCAGTTCAGCATCCTGACCAAGAACGAGCTGCGCGGCAACTCCGAGGGCTCCTTCGTCAAATCAGCCTACATAGACCTGAGTGGTCACAGGATCACCATTCTCAGTGGCCAAAGAGGGACAGTGGAGGTGGGTGGCTTCCAGTTATACTTGATACAGATTTTCCATGTTGAAATTGAATGTAAGAATCCTCTATGCTCCCCATCCGCTTCAAGTCCTCTTTAAATCCTCATCTCTCTATCGTCTCAGATTGATGGCATTAGGTCTGCCCTCCCTTTGAGTTTGGAGTCTGACAGCATCAGAATCACAGAGTCTGGTATTCGAGGGACCATCCAGTCAGCTGTTGGCCTGGAGATCACTTTTGACTGGTCCAGCCTCTTCATGGTGACCATCAGCAGCAGTTACTACGACAACCTCGGTGGCATCTGTGGCAACTACAATGGTAACAAAGCAGATGACTTCACCACTCCCACAGGTGTGCTTTCATCAAATACCACGGCGTGGGTGGCATCCTGGAGTGTTGCCGACGGTGACCCATTCTGCTGGCATGTCTGTAACAGCAACTGCCCCACATGCTCAGATGCAGACCGGGCACTTTACACTGGACCACAGTACTGTGGTTTGATGACAGACGGAGGGGGCCCATTTGAACAGTGCCATAAGAAAGTGCCGGTGAAGGAGTTTGCCTCAAACTGCCTCTATGATGTGTGTCTGAATGAGGGTCGACAGGAGGTGTTGTGTGAGGCCTTAGCTAACTACGTGGCCGAATGTCAGCAGGCTGGGGCTGTTGTCTCACCACTGTGGAGAAAGGCCTCCAACTGCCGTAAGTTCTCAGCTATAACAAAACATCACATTTAGGAACTCAGACATCTTCAAATGTGTATAATGACACGATAGACCAACTTGTGCATTTGCAGAATGTATTTGGACTACATTTGTGATGTTTGTTTATTCTTAACTCGAACAGCCCTGGACTGCCCATACCACAGCCACTATGAGCTATGTGGCACAGCCTGCCCTGCTACCTGTGCCGATCTCAATGTCCCAGAGATCTGTTCCAAAGTCTGTGTGGAGGGCTGCCAGTGCGACAAGGGTTACGTGCTCAGCGGTGAACACTGTGTCGTCAAGGAGACAGGATGTGGCTGTACACACAATGACCACTACTACCTGCCCGAAGAAACCTTCTGGGAGGGCAACACATGTCAGAGTAAGTGTGTGTGCGACGGAGCCACACAGAAGGTGGTGTGTATGCCTAGGAAGTGCAAGGCTAGTGAGCACTGTGCAGTGGTCAATGGGGTTCAGGACTGCTACCCCCTCAACTTCAAGACCTGCTCAGCACAGGGTGACCCCCACTTCCGCACCTTTGATGGGAAGCGCTTCGACTTCCAGGGAAACTGTATCTACAAGCTGGCGGGGGTCTGCTCCAAAGATCCCGATCTGGAGAGCTTTGAGGTGACTCTGGAGAACAACAACAGGGGCAGCACCAGAGTCTCCTACGCCAAGGTGGTGACTGTCATTGTGTTGGGAAGTAGTTACACCGTCACAGGTGATTATCACGGCAAAGTCCTGGTGAGTAATACAGGTATTTTACTAGTTGTTGTTATTAACTATTTTGTCTAATATATTGTTTTGGGGAAAAAAAATCGCTCTTATGGAATTCCACTCTCTTTTTTCACTGGACTGTATTTAGGTGGACGATGTCCTGACATCTCTGCCGTACTACTCCAACAACACTGAAGTTCAGATCTACAGAAACAGACGTTTTGCTGTTCTGGAGACTCATTTTGGTCTCAAGGTCTCATTCGACTGGTCCAGCGAGGTGAGGGTGAAGGTCCCGAGCACCTACCACAACGCCATCTGTGGTCTCTGTGGCAACCTCAATAACAACCCTGATGACGACCTGCTTCTGCCCAACGGGAAAAAGCCCATGAGTCCCAAGGAGTTTGGAAACAGTTACTGGGTAGCTGACGTACCGGGCTGCTCCCACGAGTGCAAAGATTGTGCCGTTGTAGACATCCCCCTTATAAAGCCCAAATATGTCAGCGCCTGTGATGTCATTGTGGATAAGAGTGGTCCCCTCAGAGACTGCATTGGTAGAGTGGACTTTGATGAGTACAAAGAAGACTGCATCTATGACATGATCCTCAACAACGGCCTACTGACGGCAGCCTGTGACATCATCACCAACTATGTAGAAGAGTGTCAGGAGAAGGGAGGGAAAATTGGGGTCTGGAGGAGTAAAGACTTCTGCCGTAAGTTCTCTGGTTTTGTATCACTACTCTTCAGGTTTATGATGAGTCGCAATTCATAAATTCTTTAAACTAGGAATCTGACAGTAAAATAAGACTGCAAATTCTAAACCCTACATTTTAAATGAAATCCTGAAACTTTAAAATTGTAACTGATTCCACAGACCTCTCTTTCTCCCTGTGTGTTTTCAGACCTCCCATGTCCAGAGAACAGTGTCTACAGCCTCTCGGCCTCCGGGTGCCCGGCCACATGCTATTCCATGACCTCCGCCCCAGGATGCACCACTCCTCCAGGGGAGGGCTGTCAATGCAAACCTGGTTTCCTGCTGAGCGATGACAAGTGTGTCCACATGAAGAACTGTGGCTGTCACCACAAGGGTCGCTACTTTGTGTCCGGCGAGGTCTTCTATAAGGAGAATTGCCACCACCGCTGCAGCTGTAACTCCGGCGTGATGGCCTGTGAGGTGGCGACCTGCGGTCCGAAGACCACGTGTGCAGTGGTGAAGGGTGTCAGGGGCTGTTACATTATCAACAGCAAAGATTCAAACAACCAGTCATGGATCGAAAAACTTCTTAACAAATATGTAAAACCTGTACATATCAAGTTTGGAGGCTAGAACATTTACATTTTCAAATAAGATCTCATCACTCTAAAATATCCTTTAAAAACGTTCCTTTCATGTCCAGGTTGTAGGCTAAAGCATTTCAACAAAAAATCGCAAAATTACCTTAATATTACCTTCTGTATGTGGTAACATATTCCGGACCATATAATGTTGTGAGGGATTATGAGTATTCATGCATGGAATTGTTATTGAACTGTATTCATTATAATCCAAATATAATCCCAGAGTTGTGTATTACTAAAACTGAGATTATCTCTGTACACGTGTATCTCTGTCTATCCTTTACAACTTTCAAAAATATTAAACATATTGCAGCAAAATGAGTCTGTCATCTGTTTATCCAGCATTTAGTAGTAATGGTGGAATTACTACAGTTTTGGTTTAATCAGATATCTCAAAACCTCTCAAGTAATTCATTCAAACAAAACGGTTGAGTATATTAATCTTGTATATGCCATGCCATATTATATACTGCCTCTGCCCACTGGGCACAGATGTCAGTTCAACATCTACTTTTGAATTATTACTTGCTGTCACGACTTCTGCCGAAGTTGGCTCTCCTGCCCGACCGGGCGGTGCTCGGCGATCGTCGTCACCGTCCAATTAGCCACTACCGATCCCTTTTTCGTGTATCTGTTGGTTTTGTCTAATTGGTTTCACCTGTGTGTTGTTTAGTTAATTAGTGTCTGTATTTAATGTAGGTTGTCATCTATGTCTGTCGGTGTTTTGTGTTTCTTATTCTCCGGTTAGTCTGTTATCCTGCGTTGGATAATTTCACCCTGTGTGTATTTGGGTTGACCGTGTTTAATTGTTCACCGGAGAATAAAACTTTATATCGCATTCTGCTCTCTGCGCCTGATTCCACCCACCTTGATTAGACGTGACACTTGCGAGGTATTGAGTTGTCAACTGATGTGAATTCAACGTGAAATCATCAACACACCATGTCATTGGATTTAGGTTAAAAGTTTGGTGAAAAAAGACAATCCCCTTACATTGATGCCTTTTTGCAAATCCAATTAGTTTTTCACGTTGATTCAATGTCATAATATAGATTTTGGGGGGTTGTAATGACATGGAAACAGCAATGATTCAACCAGGTTTTGCCCAGTGGGTGTTAATGCAAAATAACTCAAATCAGTTTGTATGTACAGTCAAATACCACTGATGAGCCTTTTGATGCACAGATAACGGTAGTCCTGTCCCTGTCATGGTACCAAACAGACCAGGTCTGGGCCAGTGTGCCTGAAAACCGCGATTGAAAACGTCATTGCCCTTGTGATGAGAAAAAACACTGATGGATATTATTAACTGAAACAAAGATAAAACGTACCTGGCAGGGAGAGTAGAGTTAACATAGATAACTAGCTCTCTGCTCCCTCTCTCTCTCTGATATCTCTCTGCTCTCTCTCTTCTCTCTCTCTGCTCTCTCTACTCTCTGTTCTCTCTCTGCTCTTCTCTCTGCTCTCTCTCTACTCTCTGCTCTCTCTCTTCTCGCTGCTCTCTCTACTCTCTGCTCTGTCTCTGTTCTCTCTCTGCTCTCTCCGTTCTCTCTCTGCTCTCTCTCTCAGCTCTCGCTGCTCTTCTCTCTGCTCTCTGTTCTCTCTGCTCAATGCTCACTCTCTGCGCTCTCTGTTGTCTCTGTTCTCTGCTCTCGGCTCTCTGATCTCTATCTGCGCTCTCTCTTCTCTCTTTCCACTCTCTGCTCTCTTTTCTCTTTTCTCTGCTCTCTCTGTCTCTGTTCTCTCTGCCTCTGCTTTTCCCTGCTCTCTCCTCTCTCTGCTTTCTCTCTCTGCTCTGTCTGCTCTCTCTCTCCCCCCAATCTCTCGCTTTTTATATCTTAACAGGTGCAGTTTGGACAATCACCACTTGATGGCAGTGTTTAACCAGAAGTGATGAAAACAACATCACTGCAGAGAGACAGAGAGAGTCTAATATACTGATATACAGCAACATTCAGAAAGTATTCAGACCCCTTGACTTCATCCGCATTTTATCACGTTACAGCCTGATTCTAAAATGGATTCAATTGTTATTTTTGTTGAAGCACCTTTGGCAATGATTACAACCTTGAGTCATCTTGGGTTTGATGCTACAAGCTTGGCACACCTGTATTTGGGGAGTTTCTCCCATTCTTCTCTGCAGCATGCACTTCCTAGGGCTTCCACAAGATGTCACCGTCTTTAGATTCTGGTTGTATGATTCTACTATAAAGGTGGGGCTCATAATAGCTCTTTGAGTTGGTGGTCTGGCAGAAAGCCTCGGTCTCGTTACGCGCGGTCACGAGAGAGTGTCCTCCCGTTCCTATGCTTTTCTTCAGACAATGAAATTCTTCGGTTGGAACCTTATTGCTGATTAATGTTTAAAACATCCTAAATATGGATGGCAAAAATCATTTGACTTGTTTCTACGACCTGTATCGGAACTTTTTGAGTTTTTGTCTGGAGGAATTACTCGTGCTTTTTGAAGATTGAATGCTGGGCTGAACAAGCTAACAACAAGTGGCTAAATTTTGGGCTTTTTGGAACTTTATGGAACAAATCAGTAATTTATTGTCGAACTGGGATTCCTGGGACTGCCTTCTGATGAAGATATTCAAAGGTAAGTGAATATTTGTGTTTTTTGTAGCATCTGTTGACGCCAAAATGGCGGCTATTTCTTTGGGTTCTGAGCACCGTTCTCAGATTATTATTTTTCCATACAGTTTGTTTTAAATCTGACACAGCGGTTGCATAGAGGATACATTTATATTTAATTCTGTGAATAACACTTGCATCTTTTATCAATGTTTATTGTGAGTATTTCTGCAAAATCACCGGATGTTTTGGAATCAAAACATTACTGCATGTAACGCGCCAATGTAAACTGCGATTTTTATATATATATACATGCACATTATCGAACAAAACACACAATACATGTATAACATGATGCCCTATGAGTGTCATCTGATGGAGATAATCAAAGGTTAGTGATTCATTTTATCTATATTTATGCTTTTGTGACTGAAAAATCGCTGTGTGTGTTTTTGAATTTGGTGGTCATCTAACATAAATATGTTGTTTTCGCTGTAAAACATTTTAAAAATCGGACCCGATGGGTAGATTAACAAGATGTTTATCTTTCAGTTGCTGTATTGGACTTGTTAATGTGTGAAAGTTAAATATTTCTAAAGAATATTTTTTCAGCTGAATGGGAGGGGGTGTTCCCTTTAGGGAACTCCTTGTGCCCCCTAGCCCCAGCTGCAATTAAAAATTGGCTGTAGGATTAAAATCAGATTGTATTACTTTGTGCCTGTGTCAGCTAGTGACCACTTTGCTGAACTGCCTCCAGGGCAAGATTCATGACAATAAATGCCAACCTGCCCCCAGCCATCCCCTCCTTATCCTTACAAGGCTGCATAACATGCAAGCTGGTGATGTGGGGGTTCTCTCATAACCCTCAGTCCCCAGGTGGGTAGATGGCAGGTTGTATTATGAGACGCTAGTGATGTGGGGGTTCTCTCATAACCCTCAGTCCCCAGGTGGGTAGATGGCAGGTTGAATAAAGAGAAGCTAGTGGTGTGGGGTTCTCTCATAACCCTCAGTCCCCAGGTGGGTAGATGGCAGGTTGAATAAAGAGAAGCTAGTGATGTGGGGGTTCTCTCATAACCCTCAGTCCCCAGGTGGGTAGATGGCAGGTTGAATAAAGAGAAGCTAGTGGTGTGGGGGTTCTCTCATAACCCTCAGTCCCCAGGTGGGTAGATGGCAGGTTGAATAAAGAGAAGCTAGTGATGTGGGGGTTCTCTCATAACCCTCAGTCCCCAGGTGGGTAGATGGCAGGTTGTATAAAGAGAAGCTAGTGGTGTGGGGGTTCTCTCATAACCCTCAGTCCCCAGGTGGGTAGATGGCAGGTTGAATAAAGAGAAGCTAGTGATGTGGGGGTTCTCTCATAACCCTCAGTCCCCAGGTGGGTAGATGGCAGGTTGTATAAAGAGAAAACAATAGGCTATATAACAAAATCCATGAATGTATAATTATTGTATAATTTCCACAAAACATTAAGGACACCTTTCTTTCCATGACAAACTGACCAGGCGTCACTCACTATTAGGAAGGTATCCTTAA
This sequence comes from Oncorhynchus masou masou, assembly GCF_036934945.1. Classification (NCBI taxonomy): domain Eukaryota; kingdom Metazoa; phylum Chordata; class Actinopteri; order Salmoniformes; family Salmonidae; genus Oncorhynchus; species Oncorhynchus masou. The sequence continues at coordinate 72,467,719 of NC_088240.1, forward strand.
TATTTAGTTTACTGGTTCTGACCCTTTACATAACAGACAATCCTCTTTGCCGGGAACCTTCTTAAAACCAGTTGTGACTCTTCTTAACCTCTTGGAACTCTAGGGGCGCAATTTCATTTTTGGATGAAAAACGTTCCCGTTTTAAACAAGATATTTTGTCACAAAAAGATGCTCGACTATGCATATAAACACTCTGACGGGTCCAGAAATACAAAGATCTTCTCTGTGCGTGCCCTTTAACGTGAGCTTCAGGCAAAACCAAGATGAGATGGCATCCAGGAAATGACAAGGATTTTTGAGGCTCTGTTTGTCATGATCTCCTTATATGGCTGTGAACGCAAGAGGAATGAGTCTGCCCTTTCTGTCGTTTCCCCAAGGTGTCTGCAGCATTGTGACGTATTTGTAGGCAGATGATTGGAAGATTGACCATAAGAGACCACATTTACCACGTGTCCGCCCGGTGTCCTGCGCCGAAATTGGTGCGCAAAAGTCACCTGCCAGTATTTTTCCAAACAATACAGAGAGTAAAGCAAGCTTTCACGAACTGCATGTCAATGAAGAGATATGTGAAAAAACACCTTGAGGACTGATTCCAAACAACGTTTGCCATGTTTCGGTCGATATTATGTAGTTAATCCGGAAAAAGTTTTACGTTGTAGGTGACTGCATTTTCGGTTCGTTTCAGTAGCCAGGCGCAATGTAGAAAACGGAACGATTTCTCCTACACACAGACGCTTTCAGGAAACACTGCGCATTTGGTGTGTAACTGAGAGTCTCCTCATTGAAAACATCAGAAGCTCTTCAAAGGTAAATTATTTTATTTATTTGGTTATCTGGTTTTTGTGAAAATGTTGCGTGCTACATGTTATTCAAAATGCATTGCTAGCTTTGCATACTCTTACACAAATTAGTCCATTTCTATGGTTCAAAAGCATATTTTGAAAATCCGAGATGACAGTGTTGTTAAAAAAAGGCTAAGCTTGAGAGCAGATGCATTATTTTCATTTTATTTGCGATTTTCAGAAATCGTTAACGTTACATTATGCTAATGAGCTTCAGGCTATAACTGTATACAGGGTTTTTTCATAGCCAAACGTGAACAAAACGGAGCGATTTGTCCTACACAAATAATATTTTTTTGAAAAACTGCACATTTGCTATGTAACTGAGAGTCTCCTCATTGAAAACATCCGAAGCTCTTCAAAGTTAATGATTTTATTTATTTGGTTATCTGGCTTTTGTGAAAATGTTGCGTGCTACATGCTACACAAAATGCTATGCTAGCTTTGCATACTCTTACACAAATTAGTCAATTTCTATGGGTCAAAAGCATATTTTGAAAATCTGAGATGACAGTGTTGTTAAGAAAAGGCTAAGCTTGAGAGCAAACGCATTATTTTAATTTTATTTGCGATTTTCAGAAATCGTTAAATTGGCGTTATGCTAATGAGCCTGAGGCTTTAGTCACGATCCCGGATCCGGGATGGGGAGTTTCAAGAGGTTAAGAGCTTGAAATTTTCCCAAATGCTTCCACACTGATGCTCTCTAACAGCTGCTCCAGGGCCTCTTGGGTTGAGGAGTCATTCTCTTCATTTTAATCACAAACAAAGACAAGATTCAAACAGATTTACACAATGGTCCAACACAACAGGGGAGAGTGTGGGGCATAGGGAAGGTCGGGGAGAGGAGGGGGGCATAGGGAAGGTAGGGGAGAGGAGGGGGGCATAGGGAAGGTAGAGGAGAGGAGGGGGCATAGGGAAGGTAGAGGAGAGGAGGGGGGCATAGGGAAGGTAGGGAAGTCTACCCTCACCAACTATCCAGACTGAGTGAGTTCTGAACATCCCTCGCTGTCCTCTGATGCTGCGTCCAAGTCTTCTTGGGACTCTTTCTGGTGTCTCTGTCTTGAATCTTTAGTGCTTTTCAGTTCTTTTCCAGTCTGCCTGAAAAATACAAAAGATGCAACATACATAAAGAACAAATCCACATATTAGCAACAACAACATTACAGCGTTCCCTTGCTTTACGAAAGCAGCCGCAGCCTACCGTAACCACCTTACCAGACTGACTGAGTTCTGAACATCGCTGTCCTCTGATCCTGTCAGGTAGCAGCCTCAGTCTACCGTGACCACCTTACCAGACTGACTGAGTTCTGAACAACCATCGCTGTCCTCTGATCCTGTCAGGTAGCAGCCTCAGTCTACCGTCACCAACTTACCAGACTGACTGAGTTCTGAACATCGCTGGCCTCTGAGTCTTCATCTGTAGGCACGTCAATCTGATCCTCACATAGGAGCCAGGTGGGAGTTTACAAAGAAAACCCTTATGTCTTTGACAGACTGTGGTCCAACACACCCATCAGGGGATCTGACTGTCTACAACACTGTGGTCCATCAGGGGATCTGAATGTCTACAGCACTGTGGTCCAACACACCCAACAGGGGATCTGACTGTCTACAACACTGTGGTCCATCAGGGGATCTGACTGTCTACAGCACTGTGGTCCATCAGGGGATCTGACTGTCTACAACACTGTGGTCCAACACACCCATCAGGGGATCTGACTGTCTACAACACTGTGGTCCAACACACCCATCAGGAGATCTGACTGTCTAACACTGTGGTCCAACACACCCATCAGGGGATCTGACTGTCTACAACACTGTGGTCCAACACACCCATCAGGGGATCTGACTGTCTACAACACTGTGGTCCATCAGGGGATCTGACTGTCTACAACACTGTGGTCCAACACACCCATCAGGGGATCTGACTGTCTAATAAGCTAATATTAGCATCTGGGACAGAGTAGTAGACAGTTCATTATGGGCACGCAATTCATTCAAAGGTGAAAATGTTGCCCCCTCTTTCAAAGAAGTTAAAAGTGACTGTAAATTCCACAGCAGGAAACTTTGTTTGCATATATTCAACAGGCGTGACAGTCTTTATTGCAACTATCTCCTCATCCTGGTTTGACTGTGCCATGGTGATCCAGATTTTTCTTTAGATAGTCTGTGTGTAATTTGTTTGTCTATCCTCTATAGGGTTATCCTAAAGTGGGTGTAATATGTAGGAATATGCCTATATAAATTCTCCTTTATCTTCTCTCAGTGTGTGTTCATTAACAGGGGGTGATGCTGTAATCGTATTTCTATTCTCACTTGATCCAGGCTATAGTAAATGGTTCTACTTATACTCCAACATATTTCACACATGGGCCTCACAGAGACAACCGCATGGTAAACTTCAATTCCTCATGTTTTATCTGAAGGGTGTAGAGTAATAGTTATATGTTATACACCAGTGCCCCCTGGTGTTGACAGGATCACAAAATAACTTATTCTGTTTTTACATTCTACAGAACGTCTGTATAATTCTCTTACTGGTATACTAAGGGGTTGTACATGTCCAATACTGTCCTATGGTAGGAAACAAATACGTTCAACCTTTATTAGAATACCTTCTGTTCTACTCCTACCTCTGGATTCCACTATTGGTCCATTACCCAATAACTTCTGTTCTACTCCTACCTCTGGATTCCACTATTGGTCCATTACCCAATAACTTCTGTTCTACTCCTACCTCTGGATTCCACTATTGGTCCATTACCCAATAACTCCTGTTCTACTCCTACCTCTGGATTCCACTATTGGTCCATTACCCAATAACTCCTGTTCTACTCCTACCTCTGGATTCCACTATTGGGCCATTACCCAATAACTCCTGTTCTACTCCTACCTCTGGATTCCACTATTGGGCCATTACCCAATAACTCCCTCCATGATCCACAGACAAACAACGCACCATTCATAACCAACTCAACTCAGTCATTGGGTACCTCTTCAAAATAAACACTACAAATATCAAAATAACTTAGTCATATAGTAAAAATCTAAACCAAGTATTTGGTCATTGTAGCTGAATTACCTTAACAAAATAAAACAGATGGTTATTATCACTGAATCACCTCTCAAAGAAACTAGCTAGTATGACAGTAATGGTCTCTTCACATTACAACTTAAAATAAAATAGCAGAGATGAGTATTATAACCACCTGTTCTAAACCAAATTATCATGATGTAATGATCACTGCATTACCTCCCAATACATAATGGATGATGACCACTGAACCACCTCTTCTAAACCAAAATAACATTATGCAATGATCACTGCATTACCTCCCAATACATAATGGATGATGACCACTGAACCACCTCTTCAACACCACAATAACATGATGTAATGATCACTGCATTACCTCCCAATACATAATGGATGATGACCACTGAACCACCTCTTCTAAACCAAAATAACATGATGTAATGATCACTGCATTACCTCCCAATACATAATGGATGATGACCACTGAACCACCTCTTCTAAACCAAAATAACTAGTATAGCTGATTATTATCTCTGAACCACTTCTCCTAAATGAATGTACTGGTATTAAAGTAATGGTCTCTCTGCATTACAACTCAAAATAACATAGAAGAGATGAGTAATGATCGCTGCGTTACTCCCAATATAATGGAAGATCAATGCTGAACCACCTCTTCAAAACCACAGGAACAGGGACAGGGACACAGCACACATGTTTCTGAGTGTTACGAATCCCTTTTGGCCCGACAGTCTAGGGGGGATGGTAATGAGACTCGTAACATAACTCATGCAAATTATTATTGTGACAAAGGAAAAGTGTGAACGAAATAAGCACGACAACTGAAATCTACCGTCAAACTCTAGGTTTATTTATAAACACACGGTAATGGGGGGAGCAGGAAAAGGGGCTGGGCTGGACCCAAGGAAAGAAACAATAAGTATTCAAAAACACCCCTAAGCTAGACTAGCCTACTTTAACAACAGCTAACTAACTAACCAAAAATACAGTGGGTGGTCCGCCCAGTTCTAACTAGTGTATTTAACAAAGTTCACCTACGGGTAGTGTATGCCCATGGGCGACTTGTCTTGGTTTCCCCCTTTTCCACCAGCAATCAAACAAACACCATAACCAAAAACAATACTCACAGGTGATGACAAAGTGCTATGAGGTGCTTAAACAAAAGAGAGGTTACGACACAAAGCGAGAGTGAAACACAGAGACCTACAGACATGGCATTTACAGAGAGGCTGAGCTGAGCTGAGCTGGGCTAGAACAAACAAATGGGGGTTTTAAACCATGGGGAAGGAACTGTGATAGGTCAGGAAATTGGAGGAGGTGTGTCTTCTGATAGATGATTGATTGTTGACTGATTGGGGAGTGATGATTTTCACCTGTGAGGGGAGAAGGAGAGAAAAGAAACACACACACAGGATACACACACACACACAGGATAACTGTATCCGTAACACTGAGTAAGTTCTGCATCAAACAAAATGTGTCCAGTTGTTTTGTTCCACCCTCAGTGTTGCCTGGTGATGTCACTACCTACGTCAGTACCTTTTTACTCCTGAGACCAAAACCCTGCCTCCCAAGCTATATAAACAAGGCTTTTAGAGTTATCTAAAACTTAGCAGTAGAAGTCCCCTCCCCAAAATGGATTTATTGAGGAACGTTTGACTGGTCTCATCCTCCACTCCCCTGTAGAGCTCCTTCTCCACAGTCACACATTACTCATCCTCCACTCCCCTGTAGAGCTCCTTCTTCACAGTCACACATTACTCATCCTCCACTCCCCTGCAGAGCTCCTTCTCCACAGTCACACATTACTCATCCTCCACTCCCCTGTAGAGCTCCTTCTCCACAGTCACACATTACTCATCCTCCACTCCCCTGTAGAGCTCCTTCTCCACAGTCACACATTACTCATCCTCCACTCCCCTGTAGAGCTCCTTCTCCACAGTCACACATTACTCATCCTCCACTCCCTGTAGAGCTCCTTCTTCACAGTCACACATTACTCATCCTCCACTCCCCTGTAGAGCTCCTTCTTCACAGTCACACATTACTCATCCTCCACTCCCCTGCAGAGCTCCTTCTCCACAGTCACACATTACTCATCCTCCACTCCCCTGCAGAGCTCCTTCTCCACAGTCACACATTACTCATCCTCCACTCCCCTGCAGAGCTCCTTCTCCACAGTCACACATTACTCATCCTCCACTCCCCGTAGAGCTCCTTCTCCACAGTCACACATTACTCATCCTCCACTCCCCTGCAGAGCTCCTTCTTCAAAGTCACACATTACTCAGTGGGGCCTCTTTATAATGAGGTCAGAGAGAGAGAATTAGAAAACAACTGTGGAACATGTTAAATCCTCATAATGTATATACTGTATTGTTAATCTGTAGTCTAGGACTCTATTAATGTAAGGAGTGAGGAGTCTTGTAACCCCTCCTCTTCTATTAATACAACATAAGACTAATCAATTATTCGAATACATCAAACATTTTGGTACAACACTTTTCCTGACCCCTAGGTGAACCCGACAGTAGGGAAGATGATTTAGGTGACCAAGACACAGGCCTAGAGCTTGATTTATTTGTCTCTCGGTTATTGTCATGCAAAAGACCTGAGCTGAAGGAAAATGACTGTTAATTAACATAAACAGATTTAGCAACTCCAGGCCTCCACTGTCTACAAGCCTCATACAAACCACTGATGAGCACCTTTGGAACATCTACATTAAAAAACTGGCAGCATACTGGCAGCAATATCCTTGCATGTAAAGCCATTTTTGTGCAAAGCAATGATGACGGCACATATTGCCTTGCAGGTAACCATGGTTGACAGAGGAAGAACAATGATTCCAAGCACCACACTCCTTTTGAAGCTTCCAGTCTGTTATTCGAACTCACTCAGCATGACAGAGTGATCTCCAGCCTTGTCCTCATCAACACTCACACCTGTGTTAACGAGAGAATCCCTGACATGATGTCAGCTGGTCCTTTTGTGGCAGGGCTGAAATGCAGTGGAAATGTTTTTTTGGGGGGGATTCAGTTCATTTGCATGGCAAAGGGGGACTTAATTGCAATTCATCTGATCACTCTTCATAACATTCTGGAGTACATGCAAATTGCCATCATACAAACTGAGGCAGCAGACTGTGAAAAGTAATATTTGTGTCATTCTCAAAACTCTTGGCCACGACTGTACGTTCTGTATTTATAATAAGTCATGTAATGTCTCGTCCTCTCCTCTAGGGGGCATAGTGAGGATGACTCTCAGTTTAACAGTCATCACGACTGTATATACTGTATTAATAATAAGTCATGTAATGTCTCGTCCTCTCCTCTAGGGGGTGTTACGTTCCCCAGTTTATGTGTTGTAGTTTGTGTATTTGCATGTGTTTATTTTAGGAAATGGCTTCCTGAAATCCCTCAAGCAGCTGATTGGTCGATTCCATGGCTAATTGGAGAGCTGACCCCACCCCCTCATCAAGACGCAGCTGTCTCCAATTACCCATTCATTCTGAAGCTATATAAATGCCAGTGTTCTGTTCAGGAGAGAGAGATTTGCTGGGAGGTCATTGCAGAGAGATTTTGCTAGAGAGATTTTGCTAGAGAGATTTTGCTAGAGAGATTTTGCTAGAGATGGTATGTTTTGAGTTTGTTGCTCAGATAGAGCTTGTTTGATGTCCTTTGTTTCTTAGTTTGTTTGTGAAACTGTTTAATATTCTGTTTCATTTGTTCCCAGGGGGGAAGGGGAAGGCACCTAGGGAGTGCTTAGGCAAGAGGCCCGCAGGCATACATATACCCGTAGCATATTCGCTGTCTAGGCACACTAGGTAAGACCTGGGCGGACCACCCCCTTGTATTTTGGTTAGGGCACCAGGTGGTGCTAAATTAGGTAAGTAGTGGGTAGGCAGGTAAGATAGTAGAGGGGGGGGCTTTGAGATTTACTTTCTTTGCTTTGGTTCCGTCCAGCCCCTTTTCCCCATATTACCGTGTGAAGGAATAAAGTCCTGGTAAACGGTACCACATTCTGCCTGTTGCCATTCTTTCTTGCACCTACAGTCCATACCTTTTTCACTTCACGGAGAGTTTAGTTGTAGCAGGGTGTTGCGTTCCCTCTTCATAGAGGCGTGCGTAACAGGTGGGTGGGTGGAGAAGAGGTATAAACAGAATGTTTCCTCTCTCATTGGTGGAGATGAGGTATAAACAGAATGTTTCCTCTCTCATTGGTGGAGATGAGGTATAAACAGAACGTTTCCTCTCTCATTGGTGGAGAAGAGGTATAAACAGAATGTTCCCTCTCATTGGTGGAGAGGAGGTATAAACAGAACGTTTCCTCTCTCATTGGTGGAGATGAGGTATAAACAGAACGTTTCCTCTCTCATTGGTGGAGAAGAGGTATATACAGAACGTTTCCTCTCTCATTGGTGGAGAGGAGGTATATACAGAATGTTTCTTCTCTCATTGGTGGAGAGGAGGTAGAACAGAATGTTTCCTCTCTCATTGGTGGAGAGGAGGTAGAACAGAATGTTTCCTCTCTCATTGGTGGAGAGGAGGTATAAACATAATGTTTCCTCTCTCATTGGTGGAGAGGAGGTATAAACAGAATGTTTCCTCTCTCATTGGTGGAGAGGAGGTATAAACAGAATGTTCCCTCTCATTGGTGGAGAGGAGGTAGAACAGAATGTTCCCTCTCTCATTGGTGGAGAGGAGGTAGAAACAGAATGTGTCCTCTCTCATTGGTGGAGAGGAGGTAGAAACAGAATGTGTCCTCTCTCATTGGTGGAGAGGAGGTAGAAACAGAATGTTCGCTCTCTCATTGGTGGAGAGGAGGTAGAAACAGAATGTTCCCTCTCTCATTGGTGGAGAGGAGGTAGAAACAGAATGTTTCCTCTCTCATTGGTGGAGAGGAGGTAGAAACAGAATGTGTCCTCTCTCATTGGTGGAGAGGAGGTAGAAACAGAACGTTTCCTCTCTCATTGGGGGAGAGGAGGTTTAAACAGAATGTTTCCTCTCTCATTGGTGGAGAAGAGGTATATACAGAAGGTTTCTTCTCTCATTGGTGGAGAGGAGGAAGAAACAGAATGTTTCCTCTCTCATTGGTGGAGAGGAGTTAGAAACAGAATGTTTCCTCTCTCATTGGTGGAGAGGAGTTGGAAACATAATGTTTACTCTCTCATTGGTGGAGAGGAGGTATAAACAGAATGTTTCCTCTCTCATTGGTGGAGAGGAGTTGGAAACATAATGTTTCCTCTCTCATTGGTGGAGAGGAGGTATAACCAGAATGTTTCTTCTCTCATTGGTGGAGAGGAGGAAGAAACAGAATGTTTCCTCTCATTGGTGGAGAGGAGTTAGAAACAGAATGTTTCCTCTCTCATTGGTGGAGAGGAGTTGGAAACATAATGTTTCCTCTCTCATTGGTGGAGAGGAGGTATAAACAGAATGTTTCCTCTCTCGTTGGTGGAGAGGAGGTATAAACAGAATGTGTCCTCTCTCATTGGTGGAGAGGAGATAGAAACAGAATGTTTCCTCTCTCATTGGTGGAGAGGAGGTAGAACAGAATGTTTCCTCTCTCATTGGTGGAGAGGAGGTAGAACAGAATGTTTCCTCTCTCATTGGTGGAGAGGAGGTATAAACAGAATGTTTCCTCTCTCATTGGTGGAGAGGAGTTAGAAACAGAATGTTTACTCTCTCATTGGTGGATAGGAGGTAGAAACAGAATGTGTCCTCTCTCAATGGTGGAGAGGAGGTATAAACAGAATGTTTCTTCTCTCATTGGTGGAGAGGAGGTAGAAACAGAATGTTTCTTCTCTCATTGGTGGAGAGGAGGTATAAACAGAATGTGTCCTCTCTCATTGGTGGAGAGGAGGTAGAAACAGAATGTTTCCTCTCTCATTGGTGGAGAGGAGGTAGAACAGAATGTTTCCTCTCTCATTGGTGGAGAGGAGGTATAAACAGAATGTTTCTTCTCTCATTGGTGGAGAGGAGGTATAAACAGAATGTGTCCTCTCTCATTGGTGGAGAGGAGGTAGAAACAGAATGTTTCCTCTCTCATTGGTGGAGAGGAGGTAGAACAGAATGTTTCCTCTCTCATTGGTGGAGAGGAGGTAGAACAGAATGTTTCCTCTCTCATTGGTGGAGAGGAGGTAGAAACAGAATGTTTCCTCTCTCATTGGTGGAGAGGAGGTATAAACAGAATGTTTCCTCTCTCATTGGTGGAGAGGAGGTATAAACAGAATGTTTCCTCTCTCATTGGTGGAGAGGAGGTATAAACAGAATGTTTCCTCTCTCATTGGTGGAGAGGAGGAGAAACAGAATGTGTCCTCTCTCATTGGTGGAGAGGAGGTAGAACAGAATGTGTCCTCTCTCATTGGTGGAGAGGAGGTATAAACAGAATGTTTCCTCATTGGTGGGTTATAGTATATATTAATAGCTTTTTTAATTTTTCATCTTTCCCTCCATATCCATTGACATATTCACATATTCCTTCACTTTCTCTCTTCCTCTCCCTCTTCTCTCCTCCTCCCTCCATCAATCTTCTTCTCTCCTTCTCTCCCTCTTCTCTCCCTCCATCAATCTTCTTCACTCCTCCTCTCTTCCTCTCCCTCTTCTCTCCTCCTCCCACCATCAATCTTCTTCTCCTCCTTCTCTCTTCCTCTCCCTCTTCTCTCCTCCTCCCTCCATCAATCTTCTTCACTCCTCCTCTCTTCCTCTCCCTCTTCTCTCCTCCTCCCTCCATCAATCTTCTTCTCTCCTTCTCTCTTCCTCTTCTCTCCTCCTCCCTCCATCAATCTTATTCTCTCCTTCTCGCTTCCACTCCATCATCTCTCCTTCTCTCCTCCCTCCCTCTTCTTCTCTCCTCCTCCTCCTCCCTCCACCTTCTCTCCTCCCTCCCTCTTCATCTCTCCTCCTTCTCCTCCCTCCATCTTCTTCTCTCCACCTTCTCTCCTCCTCCCTCCATCTTCTTCTCTCCTCCTCCATCCACCTTCTCTCCTCCCTCTTCTTCTCTCCTCCTCCTGTTTAAAGAGCAACACTGCCACCTACTGTGCATCAACTTTTTTCTCCTTCCTCCTCTTCCTCTATATCCACACATGTTTACTTATTCTTCACCTTCCTCCTCTTCCTCTACATCCACATATGTTTACTTCTTCTCCCTCATCTTCCTCTCCCTTCATCCATCCATCCTTCTCCTACCTCATTCCTCCCTCATCTTGTTCTCTTCTTACCATGTCCTCCAGTTCTTTCTCTCTCATTCTCTTCCTCCTCCACTACCTGTAGAGGTGGTGTCTACTCCCCCAGGAACGTAATAGTATTTCCTTCTCAACACACACACACACACACACACACACACACATACACTCCTCTGGACCAGAAGGTTGATCCCAGTGGTAGAGACACAGAGGGTGGTGGTTGGGGGGTAACCTCATGACTCTGGACCAGTAGGTTGATCCCAGTGGTAGAGACAGAGGGTGGTGATGGGGGGTAACCCCATGACTCTGGACCAGTAGGTTGATCCCAGTGGTAGAGACAGAGGGTGGTGGATGGGGGGGGGGTAACCCCATGACTCTGGACCAGAAGGTTGATCCCAGTGACTCTGTAATGTTTAAACTCTATCCCAAACCTTAACCATTCATAATGAGGCCCTAAACATTCTGTTTAAACTCTGTCCCAAACCTTAACCATTCATCGCTCTGTCTGTCCGTCCGTCCGTCCGTCTGTCTGTCTTTTATCTTCCTCAGTGGGGAAAGAGAGAAATGAAGAAGTACATTTAAAGATGAACGTCGTCCTGAATCATTTCTGCTGACTAATCTCTCTCTCCTCTCCTCTCCCTCCACAGCAACAGTAATTTCTCAGAGTCTCTCTCTCTCTCTCCCTCTCTCTCTCTTGCTCTCCCTCCACAGCAACAGTAATCTCTCAGAGAGTCACTGATGTCACCCAGCCCATCAGGGCTCAAAGGCCCCCAATTACCAAACATAAAGCAACTTCCACACATCCTCTCTCTCTTTCCCTCTGTTCTGAGTCTCTCCACTCCCTCTGTTCTGACTCTCTCCCCTCTCTCTCTCTCTTTCCCTCTGTTCTGACTCTCCCCCTCCCTCTGTTCTGACTCTCTACCCTCCCCCTCTCTCTCTTTCCATCTCTACTGACTCTCCCCTCTTTCTCTCTTTCCCTCTGTTCTGACTCTCTACCCTCCCTCTCTCTCTCTTTCCCTCTGTTCTGACTCTCCCCTCTCTCTCTCTCTTGTCCTCTGTTCTGACTCTCTACCCTCTCTCTCTCTCTTGCCCTCTGTTCTGACTCTCTACTCTCCCTCTGTGATATCTATGTTTTTTTTAAATAAAAATGTTCACACATAAAGTGAACCGTTTTTGCTTTGTAATCATGGGTTATTGTGTGTAGATTGATGAGGGGAAAAACACATTTAATCAATTTTAGAATAAGGCTGTAATGTGACACAATGTGTAAAAAGGGGTCTGAATACTTTCTGAATGTTGCTGCATATCAGTATATTAGAGAGAGAGAGAAGAGAGGGCAGAGAGCATTAGAGAGAGAGAGAGAGAGAGGGGGAGAGAGGGAGAGAGCGGAGAGCAGGCTGAGAGAGCAGTGAGAAGAGAGAGAGCAGAGAGAACAGAGAGAAGAGAGAGAGCAGAGAACAGAGAGAAGAGAGAGCAGAGAAAGCAGAGGGAGAGAGAGAGCAGAGAGAACAGAGAGAAGAGAGAGAGCAGAGAAAGCAGAGGGAGAGAGAGAGAGCAGAGAGAACAGAGAGAAGAGAGAGAGCAGAGAACAGAGAGCAGAGAACAGAGAGAGAGCAGACAGAGCAGAGGGAGAGAGAGAGCAGAGGGAGAGAGAGCAGAGAGAAGAGAGAGACAGCAGATAATGAGAGCAGAAAGAGAGAGAGCAGAGAGAGAGCAGGGAAAAGCAAGAGAGCAAATAGAGAGGGCAGAGGGAGAGAGAAGAGAGCAGAGTGAGCAGAGAGAGGAGAGAACAGAGAGAGCAGAGAGAGAGCAGCGAGAGAAGAGAGAGCAGAGACAGCAGAGAGAGCAAGCAGAGAGAGAGAGAGAACAGAGAGGGCAGAGAAAGAGAGAGAGCAGAGAGGAAGAGCAGAGAGCAGAGAGAGCAGATAAAATAGAGAGCAGCAGAGCAGAGAGTCAAGAGAGCAGAGGGAGCAGAGGGAGGGAGAGAGAGCAGAGAACAGAGAGATAGCAGAGAGCAGATAGAGCAAAGGGAGGAAGAGCAGAGAGAGCAGAGAACAGAGAGAAGAGAGATAGCAGAGGGAGAGAGAGAGCAGAGAACAGAGAGAGCAGAGGCAGAGAGAGCACAGAGAGAGCAGAGAGAGAAAGAGAGAGAGCATATAGCAGAGAGAGCAGAGGGAGAGAGAGAGAGCAGAGAATAGATAGCAGAGAGAGCACAGAGAGCAGAAAGAGAGCAGAGAGCAGGCTGAGAGAACAGAGAGTGCAGAGTGAGCAGAAAGAGAGAGCAGAGAAAAGAGAGAGCAGAGCAGAGCAGAGAACAGAGAGAAAAGAGTGATAGAACAGAGATGGAGAGAGAGAGAGGGCAGAGAGAGCTGAGAGCAGAGAGACAGATCAGGGAGAGCAGAGGGAGAGAGAGAAAGCATAGAGAGAGAGCAGAGAGATCAGAGGAAGTGAGAGAGCAGAGAGCGAGAGAGAAAGCAGAGGGAGAGAGCAGAGAGGGCAGAGAGAGAGAACAGAGGGCAGAGAGAGAGAGGGCAGAGAGAAGGAGATAGTGGAGAGGGCAGAGAGAGAGAACAGAGAGGGCAGAGAGAGAGAACAGAGAGAGCTGAGAGCAGAGAGACAGATCAGGGAGAGCAGAGGGCAGAGAGAGCAGAGAGAGAGCAGAGGGAGAGAGAGAAAGCAGAGAGAGAGAGCAGAGAGATCAGAGGAAGTGAGAGAGCAGAGAACATAGAGAAGAGAGAGCAGAGAGCAGGCTGAGAAAGCAAAGAGAGAGAACAGAGAGAGCAGACAGAGACAGAGCAGAGTGCAGAGAAAAGAGTGAGAGGAAAGAGACAGAGCAGAGTGCAGATAAAAGAGTGAGAGGACAGAGACAGAGTGTGTGAAAAGAGCAGAGAACAGAGAGAGAGAGCAGAGAGAACAGAGAGAAAGAGCAGAGAGATATAGTGACCCTGCATCACAACACCCTGTTGCTATAGTGAACCTGCATCACAACACTCTGTTGCTATAGTGACCCTGCATCACAACACTGTTGCTATAGTGACCCTGCATCACAACACTGTTGCTATAGTGACCCTGCATCACAACACTATGTTGCTATAGTAACCATGCATCACAAAACTCTGTTGTACTAATTGTACAATTTGTTTAATTCTATTCCACATATTTAATTGTTTTGTATTTCATTTCATATTTGTTTCATGTTTCAACCAGTCGCAGGTTAACTTCAACCTGACAGAGGAAACGTAAAATCAATAAACAAACTGTTTTCACAAGTAACAAGCCTTTTCTTGTTTCAAGTGTGTTTTATTATGAAAAGTACAATATATCCTTGTATACTTGTACAACTATGGAGCGTATGTCCATATATAATTGTATATAATTGTACAATTTGTTATTCAACATAAAATACATGTTATTGTAAGAGGTCCTGGGTCAAGGTCACAATTTTAGGAAGAAGAGTGTGTGTGTTTGTCCAGTGTGTGTGTGTGTGTGTGTTTTTGTCCAGTATGTGTGTGTGTGTTTGTGAGTCCAGTGTGTGTGTTTGTCCAGCATGTGTGTGTTTGTCCAGTGTGTGTGTGTGTGTGTGTGTGTGTTCAGTGTGTGTGTGTGTGTGTGTGTGTTCAGTGTGTGTGTGTGTGTGTCTAGTGTGTGTGTGTGTGTGTTCAGTGTGTGTGTGTGTGTGTCTAGTGTGTGTGTGTGTGTTCAGTGTGTCTAGTGTGTGTGTGTTCAGTGTGTGTGTGTGTGTGTCTAGTGTGTGTGTGTTCAGTGTGTGTGTGTGTGTGTGTGTGTGTGTGTGTGTGTCCAGTGTCTGTGTGTGTCTAGTGTGTGTGTGTTCAGTGTGTGTGTGTGTCTAGTGTGTGTGTGTGTGTGTGTGTTCAGTGTGTGTGTGTTCAGTGTGTGTGTGTGTGTGTCCAGTGTGTGTGTGTGTGTGTTCAGTGTGTGTGTGTGTTTGTGTAAAGTGTGTGTGTGTGTCTAGCGTGTGTGTGTGTTCAGTGTGTGTGTGTCTGTGTTTGTGTGCTTGTCCAGTGTGTGTGTGTGTGTGTGTCTAGCATGTGTGTCTTTGCCCAGTGTGTGCATGTTCAGTGTGTGTGTTTGTGTCCAGTGTGTGTGTGTGTGTGTGTGTGTTTGTCCAGTGTGTGTGTGTTTGTGTCCAGTGTGTGTGTGTGTGTGTGTCTAGCGTGTGTGTGTGTTCAGTGTGTGTGGGTCTGTGTTTGTGTGTTTGTCCAGTGTGTGTGTGTGTCCAATTGTGTGTGTGTGTGTCTTTGCCCAGTGTGTGTGTGTTCAGTGTGTGTGTGTGTTCAATGTGTATGTGTTTGTCCAGTGTGTGTGTGTCTGTCCACTGTGTGTGTGTCTCTATCCAGTGTGTGTGTGCGTGTCTGTCCAGTGTGTGTGTGTGTCTGTCCAGTGTGTGTGTGTGTGTGTGTCTGTCCAGTGTGTGTGTGTGTGTGTGTGTCTAGCGTGTGTGTGTTTGTTTGTGTCTAGTTTGTGTGTTTGTCCAGTTGGTGTGTGTGTGTCTAGCTTGTGTGTGTTTGTTTGTGTCCAGTGTGTGTGTTTGTCCAGTGTGTGTGTGTGTGTGTGTGTGTGTGTGTGTGTGTGTGTTTTTGTCCAGTGTGTGTGTTGTCCAGTATGTGTGTGTGTTTGTGAGTCCAGTGTGTGTGTTTGTCCAGCATGTGTGTGTTTGTCCAGTGTGTGTGTGTGTGTGTGTGTGTGTGTTCAGTGTGTGTGTGTGTGTGTGTGTGTGTGTGTTCAGTGTGTGTGTGTGTGTGTGTGTTCAGTGTGTGTGTGTGTTCAGTGTGTGTGTGTGTTTAGTGTGTGTGTGTGTTCAGTGTGTGTGTGTGTGTGTGTGTGTGTGTGTTCAGTGTGTGTGTGTGTGTCCAGTGTGTGTGTTTGTCCAGTATGTGTGTGTGTGTTTGTGAGTCCAGTGTGTGTGTTTGTCCAGCATGTGTGTGTTTGTCCAGTGTGTGTGTGTGTGTGTGTTCAGTGTGTGTGTGTGTGTCAAGTGTGTGTGTGTGTTCAGTGTGTGTGTGTGTGTGTGTGTGTGTGTGTGTTCAGTGTGTGTGTGTGTCTAGTGTGTGTGTGTGTGTTCAGTGTGTGTGTGTGTGTTCAGTGTGTGTGTGTGTGTGTGTCCAATGTCTGTGTGTGTCTAGTGTGTGTGTGTGTGTGTGTGTGTGTGTGTGTGTTCAGTGTGTGTGTGTGTCTAGTGTGTGTGTGTGTTCCCAGTGTGTGTGTGTGTGTTCAGTGTGTGTGTGTGTGTTCAGTGTGTGTGTGTGTGTGTGTGTGTGTGTGTCCAGTGTGTGTGTGTGTGTGTGTTCAGTGTGTGTGTGTGTTTGTGTCCAGTGTGTGTGTGTGTGTGTCTAGCGTGTGTGTGTGTTCAGTGTGTGTGTGTGTGTGTGTGTCCAATTGTGTGTGTGTGTGTCTCTGCCCAGTGTGTGTGTGTTCAGTGTGTGTGTGTTTGTGTCCAGTGTGTGTGTGTGTGTGTGTTCAGTGTGTGTGTGTGTTTGTGTCCAGTGTGTGTGTGTGTGTGTCTAGCGTGTGTGTGTGTTCAGTGTGTGTGTGTCTGTGTTTGTGTGCTTGTCCAGTGTGTGTGTGTGTGTGTGTCTAGCATGTGTGTCTTTGCCCTGTGTGTGTGTGTTCAGTGTGTGTGTTTGTGTCCAGTGTGTGTGTGTGTGTGTGTTTGTCCAGTCTGTGTGTGTTTTTGTCCAGTGTGTGTGTGTGTGTGTGTTCAGTGTGTGTTTGTCCAGTGTGTGTGTGTGTCCAATTGTGTGTGTGTGTGTGTGTGTCTTTGCCCAGTGTGTGTGTGTTCAGTGTGTGTGTGTTCAGTGTGTGTTTGTCCAGTGTGTGTGTGTGTGTCTGTCCAGTGTGTGTGTGTGTGTGTGTGTGTGTCTGTCCAGTGTGTGTGTGTGTGTCTGTCCAGTGTGTGTGTGTGTGTGTGTGTGTCTGTGTGTGTCTAGCGTGTGTGTGTTTGTTTGTGTCTAGAGTGTGTGTTTGTGTGTTTGTCCAGTGTGTGTGTGTGTGTGTGTGTTTGTCCAGTGTGTGTGTGTGTGTGTGTGTGTGTGTGTCTGTCCAGTGTGTGTTCAGTGTGTGTGTGTTCAGTGTGTGTGTGTTTGTCCAGTGTGTGTGTGTGAAATGTGATTGTGCGTCCAGTGTGTGTGTGTTTCCAGTGTGTGTGTGTGTTCAGGGTGTGTGTGTCGGTCCAGTGTGTGTGTGTGTGTGTGTGTGTGTGTGTCTTTGCCCAGTGTGTGTGTGTGTGTGTGAGTGAGTCCAGTGTGTGTTCAGGGTGTGTGTGTGTGTGAGTGAGTCCAGTGTGTGTGTGTGTGTGTGTGTGTGAGTCCAGTGTGTGTGTGTGAGTGCAGTGTGTGTGTGAGTCCAGTGTGTGTGTGTGTGTGTGTGTGTGTATGTGTGAGTCCAGTGTGTGTGTGTGAGTCCAGTGTGTGTTCAGTGTGTGTGTTCAGTGTGTGTGTGTGTCCAATTGTGTGTGTGTGTGTGTGTGTTTGTCCAGTGTGTGTGTGTGTGTGTGTTTGTCCAGCCTGTGTGTGTTTGTCCAGTGTGTGTGTGTGTGTCTTTGCCCAGTGTGTGTGTGTGTGTGTCTTTGCCCAGTGTGTGTGTTTGTCCAGTGTGTGTGTGCAATGTGAGTGTGCGTCCAGTGTGTGTGTGTTTCCAGTGTGTGTTTATGTGTGTGTGTTCAGGGTGTGTGTGTCGGTCCAGTGTGTGTGTGTGTGTGTGTGTGTGTCCAGTGTGTGTTCAGGGTGTGTGTGAGTCCAGTGTGTGTGAGTGAGTGTTTTTGTGTGTTAGTCCAGTGTGTGTGTGTGTGTGAGTCCAGTGTGTGTGTGTGTGTGTGTTCAGTGTGTGTGTGTGTTTGTGTAAAGTGTGTGTGTGTCTAGCGTGTGTGTGTGTTCAGTGTGTGTGTGTCTGTGTTTGTGTGCTTGTCCAGTGTGTGTGTGTGTGTGTGTCTAGCATGTGTGTCTTTGCCCAGTGTGTGTATGTTCAGTGTGTGTGTTTGTGTCCAGTGTGTGTGTGTGTGTGCGTGTGTTTGTCCAGTGTGTGTGTGTTTTGTCCAGTGTGTGTGTGTGTGTCTGCGTGTGTGTGTTCAGTGTGTGTGGGTCTGTGTTTGTGTGTTTGTCCAGTGTGTGTGTGTGTCCAATTGTGTGTGTGTGTGTCTTTGCCCAGTGTGTGTGTGTTCAGTGTGTGTGTGTCTGTCCACTGTGTGTGTGTCTCTATCCAGTGTGTGTGTGCGTGTCTGTCCAGTGTGTGTGTGTGTCTGTCCAGTGTGTGTGTGTGTGTCTGTCCAGTGTGTGTGTGTGTGTGTGTGTCTAGTGTGTGTGTTTGTTTGTGTCTAGTTTGTGTGTTTGTCCAGTTGGTGTGTGTGTGTCTAGCTTGTGTGTGTTTGTTTGTGTCCAGTGTGTGTGTTTGTCCAGTGTGTGTGTGTGTGTGTGTGTGTGTGTGTTTTTGTCCAGTGTGTGTGTTGTCCAGTATGTGTGTGTGTTTGTGAGTCCAGTGTGTGTGTTTGTCCAGCATGTGTGTGTTTGTCCAGTGTTTGTGTGTGTGTTCAGTGTGTGTTCAGTGTGGGTGTGTGTGTGTGTGTTCAGTGTGTGTGTGTGTGTGTGTGTGTGTTCAGTGTGTGTGTGTGTGTGTGTGTGTGTGTGTGTTCAGTGTGTGTGTGTGTGTCCAGTGTGTGTGTTTGTCCAGTATGTGTGTGTGTGTTTGTGAGTCCAGTGTGTGTGTTTGTCCAGCATGTGTGTGTTTGTCCAGTGTGTGTGTGTGTGTGTGTGTGTTCAGTGTGTGTGTGTGTGTGTGTGTGTGTGTTCAGTGTGTGTGTGTGTGTGTGTGTGTGTGTGTTCAGTGTGTGTGTGTGTGTTCAGTGTGTGTGTGTGTGTGTGTCCAATGTCTGTGTGTGTCTAGTGTGTGTGTGTGTGTGTTGTGTTCAGTTTGTGTGTGTCTAGTGTGTGTGTGTGTTCAGTGTGTGTGTGTGTGTGTTCAGTGTGTGTGTGTGTGTGTGTGTTGTGTGTGTGTGTGTGTTCAGTGTGTGTGTGTGTGTGAGTCCAGTGTGTGTGTGTGTGTGTGTGTGTCCAATTGTGTGTGTGTCTCTGCCCAGTGTGTGTGTGTTCAGTGTGTGTGTGTTTGTGTCCAGTGTGTGTGTGTGTGTGTGTTCAGTGTGTGTGTGTGTTTGTGTCCAGTGTGTGTGTGTGTGTGTCTGTGTGTGTGTGTGTTCAGTGTGTGTGTGTCTGTGTTTGTGTGCTTGTCCAGTGTGTGTGTGTGTGTGTTCTAGCATGTGTGTCTTTGCCCAGTGTGTGTGTGTTCAGTGTGTGTGTTTGTGTCCAGTGTGTGTGTGTGTGTGTGTGTTTGTCCAGTCTGTGTGTGTTTTTGTCCAGTGTGTGTGTGTGTGTGTGTTCAGTGTGTGTTTGTCCAGTGTGTGTGTGTGTCCATTGTGTGTGTGTGTGTGTGTGTGTGTCTTTGCCCAGTGTTCAGTGTGTGTGTGTTCAGTGTGTGTTTGTCCAGTGTGTGTGTGTGTGTCTGTCCAGTGTGTGTGTGTGTGTGTGTCTGTCCAGTGTGTGTGTGTGTGTGTCTGTCCAGTGTGTGTGTGTGTGTGTGTGTGTGTGTGTGTGTCTAGCGTGTGTGTGTTTGTTTGTGTCTAGAGTGTG